>NC_057405.1:57546890-57707796 GCF_019320065.1 Cervus canadensis | reverse complement strand
TTTCAATGCTATTCTCTCAGAACATCCCACCCTCGCCTTCTCCCACAGAGTCCAAAAGTCTTTTCTGTACATCTGTGTCTCTTTTTCTGTTTTGCATATAGGGTTATCGTTACCATCTTTCTAAATTCCATATATATGTGTTAGTATGCTGTAATGTTCTTTATCTTTCTGGCTTACTTCACTCTGTATAATGGGCTCCAGTTTCATCCCTCTCATTAGGACTGATTCAAATGAATTCTTTTTAACGGCTGAGTAATATTCCATGGTGTATATGTACCACAGCTTCCTTATCCATTCATCTGCTGATGGGCATCTAGGTTGCTTCCATGTCCTGGCTATTATAAACAGTGCTGCCATGAACATTGGGGTGCACGTGTCTCTTTCAGATCTGGTTTCCTCAGTGTGTATGCCCAGAAGTGGGATTGCTGGGTCATATGGCAGTTCTATTTCCAGTTTTTAAAGGAATCTCCACACTGTTCTCCATAGTGGCTGTACTAGTTTGCATTCCCACCAACAGTGTAAGAGGGTTCCCTTTTCTCCACACCCTCTGCAGCATTTATTGCTTGTAGACTTTAGGATAACAGCCATCCTGACTGGTTTGTAATGGTACCTCATTGTGGTTTTGATTTGCATTTCTCTGATGATGAGTGATATTGAGCATCTTTTCATGTGTTTGTTAGCCATCTGTATGTCTTCTTTGGAGAAATGTCTGTTTAGTTCTTTGGCCCATTTTTTGAGAAGCTGTGGTACATATACACCATGGAATATTACTCAGCCATTAAAGAAAATTCATTTGAATCAGTTCTAATGAGATGGATGAAACTGGAGCCCATTATACAGAGTGAAGTAAGCCAGAACGATAAAGACCATTACAGTATACTAACACATATATACGGAATTTAGAAAGATGGTATCGATAACCCTATATGCAAAACAGAAAAAGAGACACAGATGTACAGAACAGACTTTTGAACTCTGTGGGAGTTAAGGAGTAATGGGGGAATAATAGGGAATTTTAAAAGAAAATAAAAGAGAAAAAAATTTTTTTTAATTAAAAAAAAAAGATAAAAATATATCTAGGAATTTCTCTGGAGCTGTTGCGGTCAGTGTGGGTTCGGTTCAGTTTCAGATAGCTCCTCGTTCCAGCTTACACTTCTCGATATCTATAGGCCCCTTCCGGTGTAGTCAGTGTTACCTACAGGGATTTTAATCTGTTGCACCTCCTGAAGCGGTTCCCTTTGTTTATTTGGCTTCTGTTCGCTGGTCTCTTCAGTGTCTAATTTCTGCCCTGACACAGGCGGGCGGAGGTGGTCTCTTGTTCAGGTTCGCTAGTTCAGTCCTGCTGGGAGGGAGGGGCACTGCAGACAGATATCGCTGGCCTGTGTGGGTAGGACTCACAGTGTTCCGGCCACACTGGGTTTGCCCCCCCCGCTCACGGGTGTGTGCTCTCCCGGTCTACGCTGCTCAGGCTCCCGGCTGCTCTATATGGAGCGGGCCCTGCGTTGCGTGCGGTTCCAGTTTTCGGGTATTCCACAAATGCGCGGACGTGGTTGCGCCTGCGTTTTGTGCCTTCCCCGGCGGGAGCAGCTCAGGCAGCCAGGAGCTTGAGGGGTGCACTCTCCCCTCCGCGGTCCCAGCCTCAGTTTCCGCGCGCACCAGTCCGGGTGCCTGCGCCTTGTGTTTAGCCACGACCCTCCCGGCGGATCTAGACCATCCAGAATCTCAGGAAGTCTTTGGTTAGAAACTGGAGACCTGTTTGCAGTGTGGTAGGGGATGCCCTCTCTGGGGCCGAGTTTGCCCCTTTCCCCTCCCCCCTGCCTCCTGCCTCCGGTGGGGATGGGCTGGTCCGCCGCGGTGTAGCTCTTCTCTGGAGTTGCTCAGTCCCTTTGTTCTGCGAACGGCCGGCAGTGTGTTCGGGCAGGTTAATTTTCTCTCTCTCTCTTGCTATCCCACAGTTTAAGTTGCTGTCTCACGAAAGCTCCCTCCGATTGCTCTCAGGGCATTCGGCCTGGTCCTTACCCTAAGCAATGCCGCCCGCTCCTCTCCGTTCAGCCCTCACTTGCTGGTGGCGGATGCGGGCATCTGGGGTACTTTTCTGCTGGGAGTTGCTTTTAGGCACGTAATCTGTGGGTTTTATTTATTTTTCCTCCCAGGTAGGTTGCCCTTCGAGATTAGAAAACTTCCCCAGACCCACCAGTGTGAGGGTTTCCTGGTGTTTGGAAACTTCCTCTATTAAGACTCCCTTCCCGGGACGGGTCTCCATCCCTAGCTCTTTTGTCTCTCTTTTTATCTTTTATATTTTGTCCTACCTCCTTTCGAAGACAATGGGCTGCTTTTCTGGGCGCCTGATGTCCTCTGCTAGCGATCAGAAGTTGTTTTGTGAAATTTGCTCAGCATTCAAATGTTCTTTCGATGAATTTGTAGGGGAGAAAGTGGTCTTCCCATCCTATTCCTCTGCCATCTTGCCTCCTCCCCGCCATACTGTTTTTCTTAACTCTCCTATTATTAGACATTTAGGCAACTCCAATTTTTCACTTTTATTATAATGCTGCAATAATGATCTTTATGGAATATCTTCCCCCCACTCCCCATGTTGTGAGTTATTTTCTTAACAGAGATTTCCAGAAATATCTTCCGTAGGTCAGCCAACAGTTTTTGAGGTCTGCAACCATCTTAGTCAATGTTACATTGCTTCATAATACCAGCACAGGGAGTAACTAGTAGAAACTGTGCCAATTGTTTAGTGGCTGTAACTAAGCTGAACTTAAATGGCATGTTGTAGCTGTTGTTCAGTTGCTAAATCATGTCTGACTCTTTGTGACCCCCAGGGACTGCAGCACATCAGGCTTCCCTGTCCTTCACTATTTCCCGGAGTTTGGCGCGGGTCTCTAGCAAAGAAGAGCATTTATATTAACCAAATTCTGCAAACCATACATATAGAGAAGATTGTACCCTGGCCAGAGGACATACCAGAAAGCCAGTTCTGTGCATACATTTCTACTAAATTTCAAATCTGCTTTTCAAATTGCAAAATGACTCTTACCTGCAACAGAAGCAAAGGTAAATTTTCAGGAGTGTATTCTCTCTTTAGGCAGCTCTCTAGCTCCCTCTGCATGACATCTGGTTGAATAACAAGGGACTTTGACTCGGCCACCTGAACCCCAGAGAACAGAGCAAGCAAAGGGAAAGAAGGAAACAAAACAATCAGTGTCGATGACAGGAAATGACACACAGTTTCTGATAGCTTTCATATGTTATGCTGTTATACCTAAGATTTCAAATAATTATTTTTAACATCATAAAGCAAGGAACTGTAAAGTTGAACACTCCACAAAAATCAGATATCTCCGAAGGACTGGCCTTCTCTTGTCCAGCAGTGAGCTGAATGTTTTTTCTTTGTAAACACTGTCAATAAGACCAGCTGCTTGTTTACAAAAATAAGTTCTCCTAGTCAAGTTTCCAACAACTTAGCAAATTCTAATTTACTGTTGTATTGAAATAGCCCATTGTTTTACTCACCTGTAAAGTTTTCTTTAGGGCCAGTTCCCTTTCTCTTCTAAAGTAAGAGATGTCCTTTGGCATTTGAACAGAGCTGCAGAAAATTTTAGAAGTTGTAATTATAGAAGCTATTATAAGTCAGATTAAAGACTGTTGCTATCGTTTAGTTGCTAAGTCAAGTCTTACTCTTTGCGACCCCATAGGCTACAGCGCGCCAGGCTCCCCTGTCCTTCACCATCTCCTGGAGTTTGCTCAAACTCATGCTCATTGTGTCAGTGATGCCATCCATCCTCTGTCACCCACTTTTCCTCCTGCCCTGATTAATCTGCAACTCCACAACTGCTCATTTCTAAATAAATATATTATACTGGATTATTGGTGGCATGTAAAGGCCACAGGCTTCTGTCTTAGTCAGAACCTCTCTTGTGTACACCTCACTCTTGTTAAACCTTAACCTGGGCCAGTTGTCCTCTCCTTCTGCTCACAAATACACAGTCTTTCCTTTTACCCCAACTTATCTCTTTAGAAACAGAGACAGTGGTGAGGACGTTTCTTACCCCTACCCATAGTTCCTTCAGTAATCTCATTTCTAACAATTACTGTGCTTATCAGACCTCTATCTCATCTATTTTATTTGACACATAAAATCAGTATTATTCAAACAAAATGTTTTTGTGTTCTAGCTCAGTTATCTGGAGGGTGAAAATGATCCTTAAATATCAAACATGAAATACTTTGGAAATTATCTTAACCAAACTTTCTGCTTCAAAAAATTTATTCATCTTTAGGAAACACACTGCAGAAGTGCTTGCTTAGGCACTCTCATTGACTGTTGTCCAACCTAACCATGAGGGTGTTTGAACCAAGGACTCTGACATAAGGAAGTACAAGCAGCATTGCCCTGGTGCCTGATAAGAGGTGGGACCCTGGGTCAGAAAGAGGGGCCCTCTCCCCGTTGGGTGTAAGATACACCCCAGGGCTTGGCAGCTTTGGGAACATTAAAACCATGCTGAAAATGTTACTTTATTAAGATGGGACTCTGCAAACACTGGCAAGGGGCCCACAGGAGATAGTTCTGGAATACATGTGAGAAACGAGATTTGAAGGGGATTGTAGTCAGTAAAGTTCAGATTAATATTGTTCATGTGACCATTTATCAGTCCTCCATGGATAAGTTATAAGGGAAGATGAAAATAGATTGTTAGTTTATACACTTGTCAGCAGTTCACCCCACTGGCATCATGGTCCTGTTTCTCAAAGGAACACCAGCTGACAGTCAGAAGGCCTCTCAATCCATGGGACTAAGCAACCCATGAGCCAGCTGTGTTGACTTCCCAAATGCAGGTGGAATAATGCCTTCTCTTATCTCCTCACGTCTTGGTTTTGATGAAAAAAGATATAAGTTTTGAAAGGGCCTTGAGGGTAAAAGCATTCATAAATCAAAGGTATAATTTCTGTGATTACTGGGTACCTGTATCCTGGCTACAGCCTCACAGAAATGGAAAACAAGTAACCACCTAGAAAGGGGACCAGCTACTAAACAGGCAAGTCAGGGAAACAGAAGAAACCCATTCTTTCCCTGCCTTCTTGTCTTCTAATTCTTTGGCATGCTGGGAGTTTGGGTGGGATTCAGGGCTCAGCTCTCTGACCGTCTCTTGCTCAGATCATGCCTTTCCTCTCAGTTAACCTCAAAGTGCCTGTGAATGACCTAAAGAGTTCGACTGCTATCATTGGCAGCATTTACCTATAGAATAGTCCTTAAGAGAACATCATTTTGCAGAATTCACTATCAGATACCTCATATTATTTTCATTTTTAAATTTCTCATCAAAATCAAAGTCAAATTCAGTTAAAATATCATTGGAGAAAATAAGGTTTCATTGACTATGGTTTGTATAATAGCTTCTGGAATCTTAAGACAATGATATGTATGAGATAGAAGAGCACTTTTTCATTTTCTTTGGTAGCAACATTGCCTCTAAATGCCTTGACGATTCTAGAATATAGGAAAGCCTTAAGGGCAGCAGTCAAGCCTGAGCTTGAGATGATGCCAATTGTCCAAGTAAAAAGGAGAGGGGGGGCTCTGATGGAGATTATGGGACGTGAGTAGGGGTTGAAGCTCTTGAAGACCGTGCCTTCACACTGCCACTATTTACCTGTAAGTTTGACAAGCTGACCCCTGCAGAGTCCATTGTTCTTCTATCTCAGACTTCAGTTCAGTCAGTTGTGTAGCCAGTTCTTTTTCCAACACCTGGATCCTTTCTGTGGAAGCAATCTTATAAATTTCATCCATGGTTTGCAATTACTAATTTTCCAATCCCTGAAAAAAAGAGCACAAAACTCGTGGCTGATTCCCTTGGTGACTATTACCCAGTGTGTGAGACTATGTCTATCATTGTCCAACAAATCATGTCAACTTTGTGGAAATGTATGCTTTTGTAACTTGAAGAAACAGCTGAATTAGACTATCATTTATGAGTTAATCACTGTTTGGTAAATAGTAGAGAAAATATAGGTTATATCTCCATTGATCATCTTTGTTCAGCCCAGTTCACCTTTAGAAGTATCTCTATTCCAGCTTTGATTGTGAGGATTTATTAAATGAGGTTGGATCTCCCCTGCCTGACCTCCATTGTCTTCATTAAGCCTTGTGGGGCCACACTAAATGTTTGAGTGGTGGTCACTTCTGCTCTCTATCACTTCTGCTGGAGCAAATAATAGGTATGTACAGGATCTCTCTACATGCCTAAAGCATATCTCCATAACTTTTTTGAAGGCATGAGCTTCTGACCAGAGGGAACAGACTGTGGGTGGAGAGCTGTATCACATGATCATCATCCATGTACTTTTGGACTCAGAAGAAAATCATGCTTATGTATATGAAAGTGTTTTCTTAATTTTAAATGCTTATATTTGTCCTATAGCTTTTATAAATACAATAGTTGATAACCGCACCCCACCCCCTACTCCCCACCACCACCCCAGTTCACAGCTTGTCAGATTCAATACAACTGTATGCTAAGTACCTAGTGTCAATATTTTTATTAGCAACATAAGATTAACTTCATGACCCAGAATGAGACACATCAATTGCAAGAGATTCAGTAGATGACGTGTTTCCTCTGCTACTGCTGCACTCATCTGTCCTGGACAAGGGGGTAAAGTTAATCTTGGGCCACCTTAAAGAAGTTTAAAATCTTTAAATCTTCCTTTTAAGATTTTCATTTTCCATTTTCAGAGGTATTTCCTCAAGTTGATCTGCTGGATTTTCAAAAAATATGTAAGATATAGAGGTTTTTTTTTTGTGTGTAGAGGCTACCTTTGGAAGCCTATTTATTCTTTTTATAAATATTAAAAATGCAAATGAGCATCGTGTTCAGTCGGGGTTGTGAACCTGCAGAGTTATAAATCTGTCATGTTTGGCACACTGCTGGAGCTCAATAAAATGCACTGTTGTTGTTCTCAGCAAAAGCAAAATGCTATGAAAAATATTTGCCACTTGGCAGTGAGTGTCCTTTCAAGTTGGGCAAACAGTTAAACAGCTGCCTTCACAGCTGCATTCCAACAGGCAGCCGAGAGCGGCAGCAACACAGACTGACATTTTTCTCCCAAAGGGTGGACATTCTGCTTTTATTTTCTGATCCATTTTCAACACTTCACAGCTCAGAAATGAGAACATTTATTCCTGCATCATTTAGCTTGCTACACAGTCAAATACAGTATTCACAAAATTAACATAAGGAGAGGTTGGTCATTGCCAACTGTCCATGAAATGCATCCAACCCAGAGGAATCCACGCCTGCTGAGCACTCATGACTAGTATTAAAGAGACAAACAACTGTTTATTCTGGGAGGGGGAAAGGTGGGTTCCTTTTATTGGGCACCTACTCTGTGTGAGGCAGGCACTGGGCTCTCATTTAAAGTCTCAGAAAAGATTCTCAAGAATTGTTTCAATAGTGTTTTTTTTTAATTTTAAATAAATACATTTAATTAACTATCAATTGTAAACAAACCAAAATCCCCTTTATTAACCATGTTTAAAAAGTGATAGAATCTAAGCTGTAAGGAAAAGATGGTAAGATTACCTTGAGCAGGGTGTGACGGTGTTCAGTGCATAAAGCGGGCTTCAATGGGGTTAAAGCAGGGATGTTTAGAAGAGAAATACTTAGTAACTTTAGAGTATTATAGGAAAATGTATAATGCATGTCAAAAACTTCAAAGTGACTACAAAAAGAATGGAAATGCAACACAGACCTTCCCAAGCTAGTGGGGCAGGTGGGGGCCGTGAGGGATAGGAAATCAGTCTTTTAAATCCAGTAGAGGGTAGGGAAAGAGAAAAAAAGAGAAAGAAGTATGTAAGAAATGAAGTCAACTATTTTGGTAACTATGATAAATGTAAATGGCTAAAGCCCATCTATCAAAACACATGAATCAGCAGTTTTGAACATTTTTAAAGCCACTAACATTTGGTAATGTGATGTGTACCAAAATAAAACAATGATTTTTATTCTAGCAAATGCCAGAATAGAATTTAAACTGTTAGCAAGTCTCCTCTGTATCACCATGGGGAGACAATTCAATCTTACTCATGAAGACCTGCAGTCTATATGCTCCCTAGGTAAACCACATTTGATACTTGGTCATCTTTGATCATCAACATGTTCTTCCTCTGCACAGATGAAATTTCTCTTGTTATACATTATATGCCATCTTCTGGATCAGTAGGAGTAAAACTGTTACAACAAAAAGTCATAGCCATCAGTGGCTTAAAGAACAAAATTGATTAAATGTGACTAATGTGTTTGGAAAATGTGTGTAACCGTAATGTGTCTGCTCCTCTTGGACATTCAATGACTCTGGTTCCTTCCAAGTCAGTGTGGCTATAGAACATGACCTTTAGTTGGATGAAGGGACACAGACAGATATATTTGATGTTCTGAATGGGTTAACCTGCTTCTACTTCTAGTTTTTTGTTGTTGCTGTTCAGTTGCTCAGTCATGTCCAACTCGCCCCATGGACAGCAGCATGCCAGGATTCCCTGTATTTTGGCTTCTCCCAGAGTTTGCTCAAACTCCTGTCCATTGAGTTGATGATGTCATCCAACCACCTCATCCTCTGTCACCTGCTTCTCTTCCTGCCCTCAATCTTTCCCAGCATCAGGAATTTTTCCAGTGAGTTTACCAAGAGCTTTGTTTTTCTTGAATGGGTACTGAATTGTGTTAATTGTTTCTTTGGCATCTATTGAGCTGTGCTGGGCTAAGTCACTCAGTTTTTGCAACCCCATGGACTGTAACCTGCCAGGATTCTCTGTCCATGGGGACTCTCCAGGCAAGAATACTGGAGTGGGTTGCCATGCCCTCCTTCCAATCCAGGGATTGAACCCAGATCTCCTGCATTGCAGGCAGATTCTTTACCAGCTGAGCCACCAGGGAAGTCCAAGAATACTGGAGTGGGTAGCCTATCCCTTCTCCAGGGGATCTTCCTGACCCAAGAATCAAACTGAGGTCTCCTGCATTGCAGGCACATTCTTTAACCAGCTGAGCTACCTAATGAAATTAACATGTGATTTTATTTTTTAATATGGTGAATTTCACAGATTTTCTATTGTTAAAGGCAAAACTGCTTTTTTGGAATAAATCCCACTTGGTAATGATTTTTTTAAAAAGAAAAATGAACTCACTTTGCTAACACAGTGTTTAGGATGTTTGCATTTATGTTAAAGCAGCCTTGAAATTAAAAAACCTAAGATCATGGCACCCAGTCCCATCACTTCAAGAAAAATAGATGGGGAAAAAGTAGAAACGATGATAAATTTTATTTCCATGGCCTGCAGAAATCACTGTTGATGGTGACTGCAGCCATGAAATTAAAAGATGCTTACTCTTTGGAAGGAAAGCAATGACAAACCTAGACAGTGTATTAAACAGCAGAGACATAACTTTGCTTATGAAAGTCTGTATAGTCAAAGCTATGGTTTTTCTAGTAGTCTCATATGGATGTGAGAGTTGAACCATAAAGAAGGTTGAGCACCAAAGAATGATGCTTTTGAACTGTAGTGCTGAAGAAGACTCTCGAGAGTCCCTTGGCCTGCAAGATCAAACCAGTCAATCCTAAAGGAAAACAACCCTGAATATTCATTGGAAGGACTGATGCTCCAATACTTTGGCTACACAATGCAAAGAGCTGATTCATTGGAAAAGACCCTGATGATGGGAAAGATTGAGGGCAGGAGAGGAAAGGGGCAACAGAGGATGAAATGGTTGAATGGCATCACTGACTCACTGGACATGAGTTTGAGCAAACTCAGGGAGATGGTGAAGTACAGAAAAGCTTGTCATGCCACAGTCCACAAGGTCACAAAGAATTGGACACGACTGAGCAACTGAACAACAACCTCTGTATTTCAACATAATTCCTTATTACAGCCTACCTTAACCTTAAAATTTTGTTTTCATGCTGTATTCCACTCTGAAGCTAGCACACATTTTTTTTTTTTTGCAGTCTACCTTTTACTATCCAAATGAAAACCTTATAATGATTTAAGCCATACACCTCCTTCCTATAATTCATGCAAATATTTACTTTAAATACTTCTAAATAAAACTCCACAATATATTTTATTCTTGCTACTTCGAAAGTCAGTTATTTTTACCCATATACTTGTCTTTCCTGTTGCTCTTCTTTCTGGAAGGTCTGTGCTTCCATTTGAGTTCATTTTCCTTTACCCTGAAGAACTTCCTTTAATATTTTTCATAGTGTGGGTCTGCTGTTGATGGATTCTCTCAACTTTTGTCTGAATAAGTCTTTATTTTTACTATGATCTCTAAAGGTATTTTATCTGGATACAAAATTGACAGATTTTTTTTTTTCTTTCAGCACTTTAAATGTCTTTTGGCGTGCTCGCTTCGGCAGCACATATACTAAAATTGGAACGATACAGAGAAGATTAGCATGGCCCCTGCGCAAGGATGACACGCAAATTCGTGAAGCGTTCCATATTTTTGTGAACCTGTTTCCTGTAAGGCAGGGAAGCTTGTGTGTTTCTCTTTCTACAGGCGATTGCTAGTGTGTTACACATTTCTACTATCGAGCAGGAAGCAGTTCTTTACCTTCAGTGTGGAAAGGCAAATGGATGCAAGTCATTTCTCGTGTCATCTGGGTCAAATTACTGTGTTTGTTGAGGCCTTGATAGGCTAGGACTCTCTCAGGTGTGCATTTTGCCTGCTTTGCCCAGCCCTCCCAGGCACACCCAGGTCTGTGTATCGTTCCCACTTTGCTGATAAGAGGGAGGCCCTAGGAAGGGAAGTGACTCATTTTTGTTTTCTAGGACAGAATGGGCAACAAATTTTTTTTTTAAATAAATGATGGAACAATTGGGATGTGCAATCTTTAGTATCCAATATAATGCCTTATACTCTATTTTAATAAATCTTTATTGAAGACAAAAAAAAAAAATGTCTTTTGGCTCCCATAATCTCAGTTCAATAGTCATCTGCTTTATTGTTCCTTTGTGATAAAGTAATGTGCCTGTTTTCTCTTGCTGCTTTTAAGACTTTATCTTTGTCAGCAGTTCAGCTACAACACACTTACTTAATCCTCTGCATATATCCTTGCTGTGTATTAAGGTTCATTGAACTTCTTTAATGTTTGAAATGATGTCTATCACCACTTCTGGAAATTTCTTGACTATTATCTCTTCATGTACTGCTTCTACCCCGTTTTCTAATACTTATCCTTCTATGACCCTAATTAATATGTTTAATTGCTTCACCGTATTCCATGTATCTCTTATACTAGTTTTATTCTTTCCATTCTTTTTGTCTCTGTGCTTCAGTTTTGTGTATTATCAATTTATTTGTCCTCAGGTTCACTCTCTGCTCAGTCTAAGCTATTGTTAAAACTATAAATGAATTCTCAATTTTAGCTATTATATTTTTAAAATCTATAATGCACGTTAAATCATTTTTATAAATTCTGTCAAAATTATCCATCATTTTATCCATTTTGTCCCATATTTTCCTTTTCTTCCCTGCACATAAATAATTATTTTAAAAATCCTGCCTGCTAATTCCAATATCTGGATAATCTATGGATCTGCTTTTATTATTTGTATTTTCTCTTATCACTCACATTTTTTTTTTTACCTCTTCTTAAGTCTTATAATTTATTATATGCCATATTTTGGGTATAAAATGAACAAATGGGACTTGTAATGATGTTATTTTCCCTCATAAAGGTTCTCCGTTTCCTCTGTTAGATGCATAATTTGAAGGGCTGATCACCTTAATACAACAAGGAGCTGAACTAAATTGGTGCTGGATTCCAGTTTTAGACTCAGTCTACCTCTTGCTTTTTTCCTTAATGTGTGGCTCACTTGGACTTCTGATCAGTAGCTTGGGAGGTCTATTTCCTTTCAATACTTAAACACTATGGGAGATTCAGTCTGCCCTTTGGAAGGTTTGTTTAGTTCATTAGCCTCCTACCTCATGTAGCTTGAAAATCTGGCAAAGTCTTGAGAGGAAAATTTATCAAGTGTTTCATGTTGATTTCTGTCATTAGTAGAAATTTGTCTTCAAAGCACTGTGGATAGATTTCATCATGACCTCGCAGTCCACCTTATTTCTTGGATTTGGCCTTCTAAGGCTTCTGACTCAAAGCTGGTCATTTCCCTTCCTTCTCATGCTTGAAATTCCCTCCTTCAAAAGTTTTGAGCTTAGCCTCCCATTCCATCAAGTCCAATATCTGGCAAAAACTTGAAGGAAAGACTTGTCATATGCTTGATGCAGTCCCTTTTTCTTGTTGTTCAGTCACTCAGTCATGTACAACTCTTTGCAACCCCTTGGACTCCAGCATACCAGGCATCCCTGTCCTTCACTATCTCTTGAGTTTTCTCAAACTCATGTTCATTGAGTGGGTGATGCCACTCATCCATCTAACTACTTTGTTGCCCCATTCTCCTCCTGCTCTCAGTCTTTCCCAGCATCTGAGTCTTTTGCAATGAGTTGGCTGTTTGCATCAAGCAATCAAAGTATTGGAGCATCAGCTTCAGCATCAGTCCTATCAATGAATATTCAGAGTTGATATCCTTTAGGATTGACTGGTTTGATCTCCTTGCAGTCCAAGGGACACTTAAGAGTCTTCTCCAACACCACAGTTCAAAAGCATCAATTATTTGATGCTCAGTCTTATTTATGATCCAACATCTGTACATGACCAATGGAAAAACAATAGCTTTGACTAAATGGACCTTTGTCGGCAAAGTGATATCTCTGCTTTTTTATACTCTGTCTAGGGTTGCCACAGCTTTTCTTTTTTTATATATATATTTATTTTATTTTATTTTATTAGTTGGAGGCTAATTACTTCACAACATTTCAGTGGGTTTTGTCATACATTGATATGAATCAGCCATAGAGTTACACGTATTCCCCATCCCGATCCCCCCTCCCACCTCCCTCTCCACCCGATTCCTCTGGGTCTTTTCTTCCAAGGAGCAAGCATCTTTTAATTTCATGGCTGCAGTCACCATCCACAGTGATTTTGGAGTCCAAGAAAATAAAGTTTGTTACTCTTTCCATTGTTTCCCCATCTATTTGCCATGAAGTGATGGGACTGGATACCATGATCTTCGTTTTTTGAATGTTGAGTTTTAAGCCAGATCTTTCACTTCATCAAGAGGTTCTTTAGTTCCTCTTGACTTTCTGCCATTAGGGTGGTGTCATCTGCATATCTGAGGTTACTGATATTTCTCCTGGCAATTTTGAATCCAGTTTGTGACTCATCCAGCCCAGCATTTCACACGATGTACTCTGCATATAAGTTAAACAAGCAGGGTGACAATATACAGCCTGATATACTTACTCCTTTCCCAATTTGGAACCATTGTTCCATGTCCAGTTCTAACTGCTGCTTCTTGACCCACTTACAGATTTCACAGGAGGCAGATAAGGTGGTTTGGTATTTCTATCTCTTTAATAATTTACCACAGTTTGTTGTGATCCACACAGTCAAAGGCTTTAGTTTAGTATATGAAACAGAACTAGTTCATTTGGAATTCCATCACTTGCACTAGCTTTGTTCGTAGAGATGTTTCCTAAGGCCCACTTGATTGCACACTCCAGGATGTCTGGCTCTAGGTGAGTGATCACACCATCATGGTTATCCAGGTCATTAAGACATTTTTGTATAGTTCTTTTGTGTATTCTTGCCACCTCTTCTTAATCTCTCCTGCTTCTGTTAGGTCCATACCCTTTTTGTTCTTTATAGTGCCCATCTTTGCATCAAATGTTTCCTTGGTATCTCTAATTTTCTTGAAGAGATCTCTAGTCTTTCCCATTCTATTGTATCCCTCTATTTCTTTGCATTGTTCACTTAAGAAGGCTTTCTTAACTCTCTCTACTATTCTCTGTAACTCTGCATTCAGATGGGTACATCTGTCTTTTACTCCTTTGCCTTTTGCTTCTCTTTTCTCAGCTATTTGTAAGGCCTCCTCAAACAACTATTTTGCCTTTTTGCATTTCTTTTTCTTAAGGATGGTTTTGATCACTGCCTCCTGTACAATGTTATGAACCTCTGTCCATAGTTCTTCAGGCACTCTATCAGATCTAATCCCCTGAATCTATTTGTCAATTCTACTGTATAATTATAAGGGATTTGATTTAGGTCATACCTGAATGACCTAGTGCTTTTCCCTATTTTTTTCAATTTAAGTCTGAATTTTGCAATAATAAGATCATGATCTGAGCCACAGTCAGCTCTAGGTCTTATTTTTGCTGACTAAATAGAGTTTCTCCATCTTTGGTTGCAAAGAATATAATCAATCTGATTTCAATATTGACCATCTGGTGATGTCCATGTATAGAGTTGTCTCTTGCATTGTTGGAAGAGGGTGTTTGCTATGACCAGTGTGTTCTCTTGGCAAAATGCTGTTAGCCTCTGCCCTGCTTCATTTTGTTCTCCAAGGCCAAACTTGCCTGTTGCTCCAGGTATCTCTTGACTTCCTACTTTTGCATTCCAGTCCCCTATGATGAAAAGGACATCTTTTTTTGGTGTTAGTTCCAGAAGGTCTTATACGTCTTCATAGTACTTGTCAACTTCAGCTTCTTCAGCATTAGTGGTTGGGGCATAGACTTGGATTACTGTGATGTTGAATGGCTGTCCACAAAGATGGTGGAGAAGAAGGACGTGTGCTCATCTTCTCCTGCGAGAACACCAAAGTTGCAGCTAGCTGCTAAACAACATTGACAGGAGAATGCTGGAACCCACCAAAAAAGATACCCCATGTCCAAGGACAAAGAAGAAGACACAAACAGATGGTAGGAGGGACACAATCATGTTTAAAAATCAAAATACCTGCCAGAGACTCTTACAGGGCACAAACAAAACCTTATGTGCACTAGGACTCGGGGAAAGGAGCAGTGACCCCCCCCACTAGAGTCTGAGCCAGACCTGCCTGTGAGTGTTTGAGGGTCTCCTCCAGAGGCATGGTCAGCAGTGGCCTGATGAACGGACAAGGCAACTGGCAGCAGTGGTCCTGGGAGGTGCAGTGTATGACAAAGACCTTTGGAGGAAGTCGCCATTAGTCCCATCAAAGAGCTGCCGGTCTGGCGATCCACAAACTGGAGAAAAATTGTACCAAAGAAGTTCTCTCACTGTTGTGAAGTTTCTAGACCCCACAACAGACTTCCCAACCTGGGGATCCAGCAAAGGGACTGGGAATTCCCACAGAATCTGACTTTGAAGGACAGTGGGATTTGGTTACAGAATTTCCACAGGACTGGGGAAAAAGACTCTTGGAAGAACAAACAAAACCTTGTGTGCACTACAACCCAGGAGAAAGGAGCAGTGACCCCATTAAGAGTTAGACTTGCCTGGGAGTGGAAGTCTCCAGCAGAGGCACAGGTCCATTGTGCATGGCTCAAGGTCAGGTTCACTGGCAGGAGCATTCCTGGGAGACATGGTGTGTTGGCATAAGTCCTCCTGGAGGAGGCTGCCATTAGGTTTAGCACAGAGACTATAGTCCTTCCATAGAGACTACGTACTGCAGAACTGGGCCGCCTCAGGACAAACTACATGAAGGAAACACAAACCCACTCATCAGCAGAATCTTGGATTAAAGATTTGCTGAGGATGGCCTTGCCCACCAGAGCAAGACCCAGTTTTCCCCACAGCCAGTCCCTCCCATCAGGAACTTATACAGCCTCTTATCTACAATCATTACAGAGCAGATGAAATGAAAAACACAATCACAGAAAACTAACCAAAACGATCACATGGACCACAGCCTTGTGTAATTCACTGAAACTCTGGGCCATGCAGAGTAGGGCCACCCAAGACAGATGGGTCACAGCGGAGAGTTCTGACAAAACATGGTCCACTGGAGAAGGGAATGGCAAACCACTTCAGCATTCTTGCCTTGAGAACTCCATGAATAGTATGAAAAGGCAAAACCATATGACACTGAAAGATGAACCCCCCATGTCAGGTGTTCAATATGCTACTCGAGAAGACTGGAGAAATAGCTCCAGAAAGAATGAAGAGCCTGAGCCGAAGTAGAAATGATGCCCAGTTGTGGATGTGTCTGCTGCTCAAGGTAAAGTCCAATGCTGGAAAGAACAATATTGTCTAGGAACCTGGAATGTTAAGTTGAATCATGAATCAAGGTAAATTCAGTTCAGTTCAGTCACTCAGTTATGTCTGACTCTGTGCGACCCTATGGACTGCAGCACACCAGGCTTCCCTGTCCATCACCAACTCCCAAACCTTGCTCAAACTCATGCCCACTGAGTTGGTGATGCCATCCAACCATCTCATCCTCTGTTGTCCCCTTCTCCTCCTGCCTACAATCTTTCCCAGCATCAGGGTCTTTTCCAATGAGTCAGTTCTTTGCATCAGGTGGCCAAAGTATTGGAGCTTCAGCTTCAGCATCAATCCTTTCAATGAATATTCAGGACTGATTTCCTTTATGATGGACTGGTTGGATCTCCATGAAGTCCAAGGGACTCTCAAGAGTCTTCTCCAACACCATAGTTCAAAAGCATCAATTCTTCAGTGCTCAGCTTTCTTTAGAGTCCAACTCTCACATTCATACATGACTACTGGAAAAACGATAACTTTGGCTAGATGGACCTTTGTTGGCAAAGTAATGTCTCTGCTTTTTAATATGCTATCTATAGGTTGGTCATGGATTTTCTTCCAAGGAGCAAGCGTCTTTTAATTTCATAGCTGCAGTCACCACCTGCAGTGATTTTGGAGCCCCCCAAAATAAAGTCTGTCACTGTTTCCATTGTTTCCCCATATATTGTCATGGAGTGATGGGACTGGATACTATGATCTTAGTTTTCTGAATGTGAGTTTTAAGCCAACTTTTTCACTCTCCTCTTTCACTTTCATCAAGAGGCTCTTTAGTTCTTCTTTGCCTTCTGCCATAAGGGTGGTGTCATTTGTGTATCTGAGGTTATTGATATTTCTCCCAGCAATCTTGATTCCAGCTTGTGCTTTATCCAGCCTGGCCTTTTGCATAATATACTCTGCATATAAGTTAAACAAGCAGGGTGACAATATACAACCTTGACATACACCTTTCCCTATTTGGAACCAAAGTAAATTGGAAGTGGTCAAAGAGGAGATTACAAGAGTGAACACTGACATTTTAGGAATCAGTGAACTAAAATGGATTACTATCATGTTGAACGGTTTGCCTTGGAAATGAACTGAGATCATTTTGTCGTTTTTGAGACTGCACCCAAGTACTGCATTTTGGACTCTCTTGTTGACTATTGAGGGCTACTCCATTTCTTCTAAGGGATTCTTGTCCATAGTAATAGATATAATGGTATAATAGATACAATAGAACTAAAATGGATGGGAATGGGGGAATTTAATTCAGATGACCATTTATCTACATGGACAAGAACCCCTTAGAAGAATGGAGTAGCCCTCATAGAGCGTCTGAAATACAGTACTTGGGTGAAATCTCAAAAATGACAGAATGATCTTGGTTCATTTCCATGGCAAACCATTCAACATCACAGTAATCCAAGTCTATGCTCTTTCTCTAGCAGGAATTTATCTCTTCACCATGAGACTGCAGATCTTATTCTGCCTTTCTTGGACAGTTCTCCAGTTTCTTTTATACTCTAGCATTCAGCAAATACCAGTGGTACTTTTCAGAATTTAAATCAAATCTTTCATGTCTGTATCCATGACCTTCAAAAACTCCCCTGGCTTTATCTTTGTTCCAGGAAAGCACCCATGCTAAAAGCAGGGTCACTGTGACCAGAATTGGTAAATGCTCTAAGAAATAAAACAGGGATTGTCAAGTGACCCAGGAAGGCGCTTCCCTTTCTGAAATTTTCATTCTTCTAGTTTTCATTGTGTCTATAATTTTCAAATGACTTTAAACATATGACTTTGTAATTTATCTGTTTTAGTGGGAGTGTGGTCTTTCTAAATCTTACCTGAAGTAGAAGTCTCAATACTTACTTGAGAGCAAATGTATTCTGGTATTTTCTATCCTATGTCATTAAATCAAACTTTTAGTCACAATCCACTGATAATCAATGTTAGGAGCCACTAATGTATCATAATCTGCCTTTTGAGAAAAACTGCTCTAATAGATCTCTGGGAAAAACCAAGGTGTCTGGCTGTTTGGAAGAGTTCATCTAATAGATATGGATTGAATGGACTTCAATCCTCTTTAATATTACATAAATTCTTGAAGTGTAGAATTCTGCATGTATTTTTCTCTGAAGTATGACAAGGTCAGCTTTTGCATAGAATTAACCTTCTCACTGAAATATTCTGCAAATGTAATTTTTTTCTACCCCTGCTACAGTCTTTTTTGTCAAGCAAAATCAAATTCTTATGATTTGCCTTAGTCATTAGTATTTTAGCCCCCTACATTCTAAGTTTCCATTATTTTGTTCACAATATGACAATTTCTTCCAAGAAAAGAGATCCCTCATATCTAAAGCACCTTCCCTTGAACTTTGGCTTTCCTCTCTGTATTACTGTCTTTCACCTTAAGTAATAATAAACCACCTCAGTACTTGTTCATGGAAGGATTTGTAAGTACAAAGACCAGGCAGAAAGGAAGCATGTGTGGAAGCAAGACGGACAAAATGCTTTGCTGCCATTATCAATAAATTTGTATATCATAATCAGAAAATAAAACAACTTGTACCCTGAGAGAACTAAAATAAGCAAACACAAACAGGGTCACTGTGCCTAGTTCAGTTTCACAAAACAAAAGAATCCTTAGGTTTTGTTTATAAGAACTGACTTCCTAATAATAGTAACTTTGGGGACTTTCCTGGCAATCCAGTGGTTAAGACTGCTTTACAATGCAGGGGGTGCAGGTGCAATCCTGCTTGGGGAGCTAAGATCCCACATGCCTTGGGACCAAAAAACCAAAACATTAAATATAGAAGCAACATTGTAACAAATTCTATAAAGACTTTGAAAATGGTCCACATCAAAAAATCTTAAAAAAAAAAAAAAACAACCTAACTTTGTCACCAACTTTTTGAAATATTGATAGTTGATGATCTGTGATAATCTTTGTGGCTTTAACAACTGTATGAGATAATTTCTGTCTTTTCTACCATGGGCCGACTAATTGCAAACTTGGTAATGTTGGTAATTTTGTGGAGTTTTCACCCTCTTTTTTGTATATTTTAATTTGATGAACCAGTTTTTCTAAAACTCAAGAGTGCTAGACTTCCCTAATGGTCCAGTGGTTAAGAATTCACGTGCCAATGCAGCAAATAGGGGTTCAATCCCTGGTCCAGGAAGATTCCACATGCCATGGGGCAACTAATCCTGTGCGCCACAACTACTGAGCCCATGCTCCAGAGTTTACACATTGCAGCTACTGAAATCTATGTGCCCAAAAGCCTGTGCTCCACAAAAAGAGAAGTCAATGCAATGAGACAACCACACACCACAACTAGAGAAAGCCTGTGTGCAGCAACAAAGACTCAGTACAGACCAAAAAAAAGAAAAGAAAAATCCTTGGAGTTTCTTGCAAACTTTTCTTGGAAGTAGACTTTTCTAAATGCTCGTATATGACTATTCCTTTGACAATTCTAGAGGTTCAGTCAAGATTTTATGTATTTATCTACCATAGGTGTATTCATCAACCAGAGCCAAGTAAACTGCATTGTCCATGAGGAGCAATTCAAGGGTTCTTTTTTTTTTTTTCAAGGGTTCTTTGAGGTATATTTTTTTCTAGTTTTTTCTAGGGTGAATCTCCTGTGGCAATATTTTTTTTTTAACTGAAGAATCGGTGAATTACTATAGTGAGTTAGTTTCAGATGTACAGCACAGTGATTCAGTTATACATATGTACATATATTTTCAATTCTTTTCCATTATATTTTATTATAGGACATTGAACATAGTTCCCTTTGCTATAGTAAATCCTTGTTGCTTATCTATTTTATATATGGTAGTATGTATCTGTTGGGGGCTGACCAGGTAGCTCAGTGGTAAAGAATCCGCCTGCTAATACAGGAGACACAGAAGGTGCTGGTTCAATCCCTGGGTTGGGAAGATCCCCTGAAGGAGGAATAGGCAACCCACCCCAGTATTCTTGCCTGGAGAATTCCATGGACAGAGGAGCCTGGTGGGCTACAGTCCAGGGGCTGCAAAGAGTTGGACACAACTGAGCAACTAACACATAGAAGCACCTCAATATATAAGGCAAATACAGACATAAAAGGGGAAATTGATAGTAACACAACAATAATAGAAAACTGGACAGCTACGTGTAAAAGAAAGGGATTAGAATACTTCCTAATACCATACACAAAGATAAACTCAAAATGGATTAAAGACCAACATGTAAGACCAGAAACTATAAAACTTTAGAGGAAAACATAGGCAGAACACTCTTTGACATAAATCACAGCAAGATTCTCTACGACCCGCCTCCTAGAGTAATGGAAATAAAAGCAAAAATAAACAAGTGAGACCTAATTAAACTTAAAAGCTTTTGCACAGCAAAGGAAACTACAAACAAGGTGAAAAGACAACCTTCAGAATGGGAGAAAATAGTAACAAATGAAACAAGTGACGAAGGATTAATTTCCAAAATATACAAGCAGCTCATGCAGCTCAATAGAAGAAAACAAATAATTCAATCAAAAATTAGGCAGAAGAACTAAACAGACATTTCTTCAAAGAAGATATACAGATGGCTAATAAATACATGAAAAATGTTCAACATCACTCAGTATTAGAGAAATGCTAATTAAAACTACAACGAGCTATCACCTCATATTGCTCAAAATGTCCATCATCAAAAAATATACGAACAATAAATGCCAGAGAGAGTGTGAAGAAAAGGGAACCCTCTTGTACTGTTGGTGAGAATGTAAATTGATACAGCCACTATGGAAAACAGTATGGAGATTCCTTAAAAAACTAGGAATAAAACAACCATACAACTCAGCAATCCCACTCCTGGACATATACCCTGAGAAAACCACAATTCAAAAAGACACATGAACCCCAATTTCACTGTAGCACTATTCACAATAACTAGGATATGGAAGAAATCTACATGTCCATTGACAGATGAACGGATAAAGAAGATGTGGTACATACACACAATGAATATTACTCAGCTACAAAAAAAATAATGCACTGGAGTCAGTCCTAATGAGGTGGATGAACCTAGAGCCTATTACACAGAGTGAAGTACGTCAGAAAGAGAAAAACAAATATTGTATATTAACACACCTATGGAATCTAGAAAAATGGTACTGATTAACCTATTTGCAGGGCAACAATAAAGATGCAGACATAGAGAATAGATTTGTGGATAGTGGGGGATGGAGAAGATGGGACGATCTGAGACAGCAGCACTGAAACATATACATTACTATATGTAAAACAGATAGCCAGTGGGAATTCACTGTATGACAGGGGGCTCAAACCTGGTGCTCTGTGGCAACCTAGAGGGGTAGGATGGGATGGGAGGTGGCAGGGAGGTTCAAAAGGGAGGATACATGTATATACCTATGGCGGCTTCACATTGCTATATGGTAGAAACCAACACAAGAATGTAAAACTATTATCCTCCAATTAAAAATGAATAAATTTTAAAACATTCAGAAAACTAAGATCATGGCATCTGGTCCCATCACTTCATGGCAAATAGATGGGGAAACTATGGAAACAGACTTTATTATTATTATTATTTTTTTGGCTCCAAAATCACCACAGATGGTGACTGCAGCCAAGAAATTAAAAGACACATGTGCCTTGAAAGAAAAGCTATGACCAACCTAGACAGCATATTAAAAAGCAGAGACATTACTTTGCCAACAAAGGTCTGTCTAGTCAAAGCTATGGTTTTTCCAGTAGTCATGTATGGATGTGAGAGTTGGACTATAAAGAAAGCTGAGCACGGAAGAATTAATGCTTTTGAACTGTGGTACTGGAGAAGACTCTTGAGAGTCCCTTGGACTTCATGGAGATCCAACCAGTCCATCCTAAAGGAAATCAGTCCTGAATATTCATTGGAAGGACTGATACTGAAGCTCCAATACTTTGGCCACCTGATGCAAAGAAATGACTCGTTTGAAAAGATCCTGATGTTTGGAAAGACTGAAGGCAGGAGGAGAAGGGGATGACAGAGGATGAGATGGTTGGATGGCATCACTAACTTGATGGACATGAGTTTGAGTAAACTCTGGGAGTTGGTGATGGACAGGGAGGCATGGAGTGCTGCAGTCTGTGGGGTCTCAAAGAGTCGGACACGACTGAGCAACTTAACTGAACTGAACTGAAATTAAAAAAAAAAAAAAAACCAATCTGGAGACTACTTATTGCCTACTCTGTCCAGAATATACTTTTTCTCTCAAGGTGATCGTTAAGTAAATCTTCATAACATGATTATGAGTTATTTCAGGAGAAAAGGGATTTTATTCTTCATTAATTTATCATTGTTGACTGTGACAAATTAACATGAGTCACCGAGTCTTCTCCAGGCTTTCCTTGTGGCTCAGCTGGTATAGAATCTGCCTGCAATGTGGGTAACCTGGGTTCAATCCCTCCGTTGGGAAGATTCCCTGGAGAAGGAAAAGACTACCCATTCCAGTATTCTGGCTTGGAGAATTCCATGGACTGTATAGCCCATGGGGTCACAAAGAGTTGGACATGACTGAGCGAATTTCACTTTCACTGAGTCTTCTCCATAGACAGTTTCTGCTTTTTCCTTACATTTGCCTAGTCTGAAGTCCGTATTATGAGCTACAAAGACCAGAAATTGGGTCTTCTGGCAGAAACATGAAAATAGTGAAAGCCTCAGTAAAGACTTTTATCATACTCATAGCTATTGACTCTACAGGGAGTAGACTATGGAAACAGACTCTTCTGTGTAAGCTGATATCAGGATGACAGATAGATACCTGTCAGACTACCAAAAGATTAGAGTCAGGATTTCTAGGATTCTTAAATCCAGAAGCAGGTGACTTTGTGAAATTGATTGCTTCATCAAAAATCAGAAAAACAAGAATTGTTTACCCAGGACTAAATTAGCTAATTATGACTAATGTTCTATATCTAACGGACATATAAGAAGAAATCCATTCTTCTTTATTTCAAACTCTTGTTTGGCCACACCTGTATAAACTGGAATAAAACACTCTTTAAATGGCTTTGTTCTAACAGAGGTTTTGGAATTCAGAAAAAAAATTCTGTGGAAATCTTAATATAGCTTATTGTTCAGTTCAGTTTAGTCACTCAGTCGTATCCGACTCTCTGCGATCCCACGGACTGCAGCACGCCAGGCTTCCCTTTCCATCACCAACTCCCAGAGTTTGCTCAAACGCACGTCCATCGAGTTGGTGATGACACCCAACAATCTCATCCTTTATAGTCCTCTTCTCCTCACACCTTCAATCTTTCCCAGCATCAGGGTCTTTGCAAATGAGTCAGTTCTTTGCATCAGGTAGAAAAAGTATTGGAGTTTCAGCTTCAGCATCAGTCCTTCCAATGAAAATACAGGACTGATTTCCTTTAGGATGGACTGGTTGGATCTCCCTAGAGTCTTCTACAACATCACAGTAAAAGCATCAATTCTTTGGTGCTCAGCTTTCTTTATAGTCCAACTCTCACATCCATACATGACTACTGGAAAAACCATAGCTTTGACTAGATGGACCTTTGTTGGCAAAGTAATGTCTCTGCTTTGTAATATGCTGTCTATAGGTTGGTCATAACTTTTCTTCTAAGGAGCAAGCGTCTTTTAATTTCATGGCTGCAATCACCATTTGCAGTGATTTTGGAGCCCCCAAAATAAAGTCTCTCACTGTTTCCATTGTTTCCCCATCTATTTGCCATGAAGTGATGGGACGAGATGCCATGATCTTAGTTTTCTGAATGTTGAGTTTTAAGCCAACTTTTTCACTCTCCTCTTTCATCAAGAGGTTCTTTAGTTCTTCTTCACTTTCTGCCATTAGGGTGGTGTCATCTGCATATCTGAGGTTATTGATATTTCAATCTCAAAAATGACAGAATGATCTCTGTTCATTTCCAAGGCAAACCATTCAATATCATGGTAATCCAAGTCTATGCCACAACCAGTAATGCTGAAGAAGCTGAACAGTTCTATGAAGACCCACAAGACCTTCTAGAACTAACACCCAAAAAAGATGTCCTTTTCATTATAGGGGACTGGAATGCAGAAGTAGGAAATCAAGAAACACCTGGATTAACAGGCAAATTTGGCCTGGCAGTACAGAATGAAGCAGGGCAAAGGCTAATAGAGTTCTGCCAAGAGAACGCACTGGTCATAGCAAACACCCTCTTCCAACAACACAAGAGAAGACTCTACACATGGACATTACCAGATGGTCGACACCGAAATCAGATTGGTTATATTCTTTGCAGCCAAAGATGGAGAAGCTCTATACAGTCAGCAAAAACAAAATCGGGAGTTGACTGTGGCTCGGATGAACACCTTATTGCCAAATTCAGACTGAAATTGAAGAAAGTGGAGAAAACCACTACCCCATTCAGGTATGACCTAAATCAAATCCCTTATGATTATACAGTGGAAGTAAGAAATAGATTTAAGGGACTAGATCTAATAGACAGTGCCTGACAAACTATGGATGCAGGTTCGTGACATTGTACAGGAGACAGGAATCAAGACCATCCCCAAGAAAAAGAAATGCAAAAAAAGAAAAATGGCTCTCTGAGGAGGCCTTACAAACAGCTCTGAAAAGAAGGGAAGCGAAAAGCAAAGGAGAAAAGGAAAGATACCCATTTGAATGCAGAGTTCCGAAGAATAGCCAGGAGAGATAAGAAAGCCTTTCTCAGTGATCAGTGCAAAGAAATATAGGAAAACAATAGAATGGGAAAGACTAGAGATCTCTTCAAGAAAATTAGAGATACCAAGGGAACATTTCATGCAAAGATGGGCTCAATAAAGGATAGAAATGGTAGGGACCTAACAGAAGCAGAAGATAATAAGAAGAGGTGGCAACAATACACAGAAGAACTGTACAAAAAAGATCTTCACGACCCAGATAATCATGATGATGTGATCACTCACCTAGAGCCAGACATGCTGGGATGTGAAGTCAAGTGGCCTTAGAAAGCATCACTACAAACAAAGCTGGTGGAGGTGATAGAATTCCAGTTGAGTTGTTTCAAATCCTGAAAGATGATGCTGTGAAAGTGCTGCACTCAAAATGCCAGAAAAGTTGGAAAACCCAGCAGTGGCCACAGGACTGGAAAAGGTCAGTTTTCATTCCAATTCCAAAGAAAGGCAATGCCAAAGAATGCTCAAACTACTGCACAATTGTACTCATCTCACACGCTAGTTAAGTAATGCTCAAAATTCTCCAAGCCAGGCTTTAGCAATAGGTGAACCGTGAACTTTCAGATGTTCAAGCTGGTTTTAGAAAAGGCAGAGGAACCAGAGTTCAAATTGCCAATATCCGCTGGATCATCGAAAAAGCAAGAGAGTTCCACAAAATCATCTATTTCTGCTTTATTGACTCTGCCAAAGCCTTTGACTGTGTGGATCACAATAAACTGTGGAAAATTATGAAAGAGATGGGAATACCAGATCATCTGACCTGCATCTTGAGAAATCTGTATGCAAGTCAGGAAGCAACAGTTAAAACTGGACAATAGACTGGATCCAAATAGGAAAAGGAGTATGTCAAGGCTGTATATTGTCCCCCTGCTTATTTAACTTATATGCAGAGTACATCATGCAAAACACTGGGCTGGAGGAAGCACGGGTTGGAATCAAGATTGCCAGGAGAAATATCAATAACCTCAGATATGCAGATAACACCATCCTTATGGCAGAAAGTGGCAGAAAGCATATTAAAAAGCAGAGACATTACTTTGCCAACAAAAGTCCGTCTAGTCAAGGCTATGGTTTTTCCAGTGGTCATGTATGGATGTGAGAGTTGGACCATAAAGAAAGCTGAGTGCCGAAGAATTGATGTTTTTGAACTGTGGTGTTGGAGAAGACTCTTGAGAGTGCCTTGGACTGCAAGGAGATCAACCAATCCATCCTAAGGGAGATCAGTCCTGGGTGTTCATTGGAAGGACTGATGCTGAAGCTGAAACTCCAATACTGGCGTGAAGTGCTGACTCCTTTGAAAAGACCCTGATGCTGGGAAAGATTGAGGGCAGGAGTAGAAGGGGACGACAGAGGATGAGATGGTTGGATGGCATCACCGACTCGATGGACATGGGTTTTGGTGAACTCCAGGAGTTGGTGATGGACAGGGAGGCCTGGCGAGCTGAGGTTCATGGGGTCGCAAAGAGTCGGACACAACTGAGTGACTGAACTGAACTGAACTCTGCATATAAGTTAAATAAGCAGGGTGACAATATACAGCCTTGATGTACTCCTTTCCCGATTTGGAACCAGTCTGCTATTCCATGTCTAGTTGTAACCGTTGCTTCTTGACCTGCATACAGATTTCTAAGGAGGCAGCTGAGGTAGTCTGGGATTCCCATCTCTTGAAGAATTTTCCACAGTTTGTTGTGATCCACACAGTCAAAGACTTTGGCATAGTCAATAAAGCAGAAGTAGATGCTTTTCTGGAACTTTCTTGCTCTTTTGATGATCCAACGGATCTTGGCAATTTGATCCCTGGTGCCTCTGCCTTTTCTAAATCCAGCTGAACACATGGAAGTTCACTGGTCATGTACTGTTGAAGCCTGGCTTGGAGAATTTTGAGCATTACTTTGCTAGTGTGTAAGATGAGTGTAATTATGTGGTAGCTTGAACACTGTTAAAGAAACATAAAAACTATGATTCTGGAGAAGACATATAAAACTACCCCAAAACAGTTAAAATGGTTAAAATTACACAAAATACTTTGCTTAGCTCCTTTACTTTTCATGGCCATGTAGCTATTTTAATCGTTGCTGCTGTTCAGATGCTAAGTTGTGTCCAACTCTTTGCAATTCCATGGACTATAGTGCACATGTTTCCTTGCTATTTTACATAGGTTCAAGAAACATATTATCTTTCTGCAAGTCAGTTATTTAATAATTGCTTTTGTAACCATGGTCAAGCCTCAAATCTCATTAAATTACATACAGAAAGCCCATTATTAAACAACAAGGTCCAAGCAACTTGCTTGAGTTGAACTGGATAGTTGTTGGTTTCTTGTCTTCGTACATGAGCTGATAAGAGCAATATTTTACATGTAAAAATAATGACAACATTATGAACTTTACAAAGTTTCCAGATAAAAATAACTCCTAAATTTTAGTGTCATGTGACTTTAATTTTATTAACCAAATTAAAAGAAGTTTTTTTGTATATATGTGTGACCTTTCATCATATTTACATAATAAAAACAAAATATCCAAGTAATGACACTGCATTAGAAAATCACTAAACAAATTTATGCAAAGTCATGCCTTAAGAGGAAATTTGAAGGCAAAATTGACACTGTAACTAGAGTAAGAAATGCACATCACATTCCAAAGTCAGAAAATGAAATACAACAACCCTGTGTGGTAAGGGATTAACCTTTCACATTCCAAAGAAAGATTTTACCCTTGCTCAACTCCTGGCAGATAACCTCTAAGACCATGGAATAGCCTGCCTGATAAAAACGCTTTTAGTTTACCTAGGAGCTTCATGCTCTGCAAGACAGTCTACACTAACAATGTGATTTATGATGGGGCTTTCAGCCATTTGCTACCAGCTTTGGTGGCTCAGACAGAAAAGAATCTGCCTGCAATGCAGCAGTCCTGGGTTCAGTCCTTGGATTGGGAAGATCCCCTGGGGAAGGGAATGGCTACCCACTCCAGTATTCTTGCCTGGAGAATTCCATGGACAGAGGAGCCTGACAGGCTACAGTCCATGGAATGCAAAGAATTGGACATCACTAAGTGACTAACTATCACTTTCACTTTTTCATAACCTCCAGAGGGACAGGAGACTGAAGGTCAGTCACATGGACAGTCACCCATGCTATGTGACCAGCCCACAATAAAAAAAACTGGACACCAAAGCTCAGAGGAGATTCCTTGGTTGGCAATATTCCAAGCATCTCATACATCATTGCTAGAATTAAGTGCTATCTGCATGACTTCACTGGAAGACAAGTACTAGTTCATGCCTGGTGCTTCCTGGACTCTGCTGTGCTGTACTTAGTTGCTCAGTTGTGTCTGACTCTTTGTGACCCCATGGACTGTACCCCACCAGGCTCCTCTGTTCAGGCTCCTCTTGTTCCGCAGGCAAGAATACTAGAGTGGGTTGCCATGCCCTCCTCCAGGGGAATCTTCCCAACCCAGGGATCAAACCCAGGTCTCCTGCATTGCAGCTGGATTCTTTACTGTCTGAGCCACCAGAGAAGCCCAAGAATACTGGAGTGGGTAGTCCATCCCTTCTCCAGGGGATCTTCCTGACCCAGGAATTAAACTGGGATCTCCTGAATTGCCGGCAGATTCTTTACCACCTGAGCTACCAGGGAAGCCCTAGACTTTCTGGACTTTACCATATGTCCTTTTTTGAGTTGCTGATTTAAATTTATATGTTTTTGTTGTCATAAACCATAACCATGAGTATAATAGCTTTTCTGAGTTCTATGTATTCTTTTAGAGAATCACTGAGCCCAAAGGTGACCTTGGGGACCTTGGAAATTTGCAACCGAGATAAAGTAACATCAGCAAAAACAGTCAATTTGTCTGATTCTTGTTCCCTCAGTAAATGAAACCTTGAGTTTTTCATATAAGATATTCCCTGATAGAAACAAATATATCCCTGATTTTGGCAATGCCAATGTCTGAAGATATGTGATGATCTTTTTGGATATGTCATATCCAAAAGCTGCTGTTTTCTACCTTGAAGTGATTAACTGTAAAGTTGATGACCCTGGTATACTTGTAAGTTTTTTTTTCTTTCAAATACTTGTCATATCTTTAATTTGTGAAAGCTATCCTTCTATATCTTGGACTCCCTCACAAATCTTGTTGGCATATAAACTCCTTTTCTAAACGCTTTAATCTCTGAGTGGTTTATGTTTTACTTCAGCCAGTGGTAGTTTATATCAACAGTATTTTACTAGACTGGTTAAGAGAATCAAACTCCACTATTTGTGGAATACCCATAGAAATGCTCAGAAGTGGATCTGAGAATTAGAAATCACAGGAAAACATTCTATCCAAATTCCAAAGGCAAAGCTCTCACTCTGCTTAAGAGCTATACTATAAAAGAACAAAGAGAAAATGACCCTCTCTGAAAATCTACTTAGGCTTAGGTGTCCAATATTTAAACCACACCACAAGAGAGAAGCAGAGTATATAATACTGATATAAATTCTTTCAAGTTTATCAAATCAAAGAGTTATATACATAAAATCACAGAATAAGCTTTTAAAAGACAAGTTCATTTTGAAATTAAAGTAAAAGTAGAACTTCTTAACCCAGAAATATTTCTTTTAATTCTGATACTGAACTTCCCAATTTTAAATTTGTGGCTTAGCTTGTTTTGGGGAAAATGAAGGTAATAATTTTGTGCTGTGTTCAAGCATTCAGTATTTTAAGATATTAATAGTGTTATTCTTTCACATGTATTATCACAAAGTCTGGGTTTAGCTATCTCTGAAAATACATTTTTAAGGTATTAAAGATACTTTTTATTTTGCTATAAATTATAAAACCAAAAATGTTCCATGGAATTCTCAAGAGTGTTTTAAAATTTAATTTTAAATGGGTTTCCTGTGTACCAATAGGATTTATGTTTTAAATAACACACTTGTGAAGTTAAAAGAACCTACAGTGATGAAAAGCGAAATAGTTTCCAATTTAACGAGAAGATTCTGGACAACTGCCTTGTAAACAACAATCTTATATTTCAGGCAAGAAATGATTCACATTCTGTACTAGTTCAGTAATAGATTTTTCTAAGAAATATCCCACAAGTCAATGTACATTTAACTTTAAAGAAAATTAACCAAAGAAAAACTTCCAAGGTTTTTCAAAACTTTTCCTAAAATTTACTTGATCAGATTAAGCAAAATTAGGTCAAAAGAATATTTTAGCTATGACTAGACGATCTGGCTCATTTTATAATCTTCTTTTCATAAAGGCTAAAATCTATTTAACAATTTAAGCACTTCTAATACTTTGTAGTGGTGAATAAACTTTTACAAGTGAGTAGAATCCTATTATAATGAACATCACTCTGATGTTCGCTTCCTTATGGCACTTCTTCCTATGTTCTAACCACAGCCAAAAGCTGATACGGCCTGAAGAAACATGTTGAACAGGATATCAAAAGTCACAGAAACACAGCTTCTTAGTTGGCAGTTATTTCATTTAATGAAGCTGTTTTTCAGGTAAGATATTTATATACTCCATTCACTCTTTTCAAAATATTTTATCAGTTCAGTAAAATGACATGTTTTTAAAGAGTGTTCTGCTGGTAGTACATCAGGTTTCAAACTTTTTTAGTGTTGTTGACTGCTGATGCTCAGACAAACAGGGTTTCTCACAGGATAAATCTTTGTTCATTTCAGATTCAAGACATGCACATAGTTTTTCCTCCCACAAATTTCACTTCTTTATGCATTTTAAAACTGTCTCAACTCCAACTAATAAAAAAATTTAAAAAAAAAAACAAAAAACTGTCTCAAGCACCTATAGAAAAGATTTTTTTCCTAATAAAACCTCTGCTTGGTTAGATTCCACACAGAGGCAATGACAAGACAGAAACAATGGCTGAGGAGTAATTGAGGCCTTTTGCTAAGGAATTCATGGTGAACATATTTACTTGTATCCACATTAGAAAAACAACACTTTTCTAATGTAGGTTGGCTAGTGTTTGAAAAGAGTATTCTATAGACCAGCAAATGTAATGGTATTGACTAAAGCGGGACTTTTACCTGTAGAACATACAAAACAAATTTGAAATGGTATTTCTGGGATCAACAGTAGACTGCCACAAGTCATAGTAGGGAACTTGAGAGTATTCCTATTTTATACTGGCTTCTCACTTTCCTCCACAACATTTTTCAAATTCATTTCCTTAGAACATTTATTAAAAGCTGGCTTTTTCTTTTCCAAATAACATTTAGAAACTATAATTTTACATTTTAAATTATAATTTTGCATTTTAAATTATAATTTAGTACTCACAAAATTTCATAACACAGTACTACCTTCTCTATGTGTGAAGTGCTCTGACAGTTTCAATGCTATTCTATATTATTTTTAAAATGTTGACAGTGACCCACTAAATTGATTTCACAATCCATTAATAGGATATGATCTATAGTTTGAAAAATACTGACTTGGCCTAAGTGATAAACAAGATGAAGTAGGAGGAAATTGAGAGGGTTAAATTCATAAGGAAAGTGACTGGAAATTATTTGCATAATTCTGTGAAAATCAATAATTGGCCTTTAGTATGTAACTTGCCACTATATTATTTTTCTGTTGCAGTCTAAATCCTTATTGTTTGACTTTTGCCCTAATTACTCTCCACTCTCTTCCCATATACTTCAGTGTTTCATACCCATTCTTTTGACTTATGTCTTTGAATTTGGTGCTGGTTATGTGACAGTATGTGTTTGAGACTACTGGGTGGACTGGTTTCCTCAATCAATAAGTTATGGAAAATTAAGAATCTGAGACCAATTCTGCCATGAGGAAATAAAGCAGAGGAGAGCCATATATATCAAGACAGTGAATGAAGAAATACAAACAGGCTGACTTCATCTATGAATGGATGAAAACAAAGGTTTGGTAGACGAATATTTTTTGAGCATCTGCTCTGCGCTGATCATTATACCTCTGTGCCACCTACTGTTTTCTTTCTTACATGTTTGCGTATAAGTCTTATCTCTACTATCAGACTATAAGCAACTTAAAGACATAATCCATGTATAATTTCTTTGAATCTTCTATAGCAACTAGCACAGTATCCTAGGATCAACAAATTCTTGATTATTAGAGATCAATACTTGCTGAATGAATATGTCAAACACACCAATATACAAGTAAAGAACTACCTTGATTCTAAAATGTCTTCCTCTTAGCATCATAATATCAAAGAAAGCAACATCCTGAGTGCCTGTTGTCTGTGCTCCCCAAAAAACAAACAATAAAATACTTAAGTATTCTTAACTAGTGGTTATGTAAAATATGGTAACATATCCTTAAAAGATGAAACAGTAGAATAGCTGAACTGGTGCCTGAAACAGCAGTATTTGATCCAATATGCTCATTCCAAATGAGTTCACCAAATAAGGTTAATGTATTTCCATGCAATGTAATTATTAAATATTTATTGAGAGGCTACTTATGGGCCAAGTACTATGCTAGGTTCTTGGCTACAGTGGTGAGCAAGAAATGATCTTGCCCTCAGGGAGCTTTCAATCTATGGGAAAACAAACAAACAAATGATAACAAGAAAATGTGCAAAGTGCAAAGATAGAGGAAGTACCTAGAAAAGGCAGCTAAGCCAGATTTGGGAGCAGGTAGGGATGTGGGCTTCCCTGGTGACTCAGAGGTTAAAAGCGCCTGCCTCCAATGCGGGAGAGCCGGGTTCGATCCCTGGGTTGGGAAGATCTCCTGGAGAAGGAAACGATAACCCACTCCAGTATTCCTGCCTGGAGAATCCCATGGACGGAGGAGCCTGATAGGCTACAGTCCACAGGGTCGCAAAGAGTCGGACGACTGAGCGATTTCACTTTCACTTTCAGGGATGTGAAGGGGCTTCCCTTATAGCTCAGTTGGTAAAGAATCTGCCTACAGTACAGAAGACCTGGGTTCGATCCCTGGGTTGGGAAGATCCCCTGGAGAAGGAAATGGCTAACCCACTCCAGTATCCTTGCCTGGAAAATCTCATGGACACAGGAGCCTGGTGGGCTGCAGTCCATGGGGTTGCAAAGAGTCAGGCAGGACTGAGCAACTAACACTTACTTAGGGATGTGAAGAAGAGGCTTAAAGAAGGTTTCTTAGAGGTAGCAGTAAATTGAGATCAGAAGAATTAAGGGAAGCTAAATAAGCAAAATCTAGGCAGAAAGTATGGTGGATAACATCATACTTATTTTAAAAGATTATTCTAGAAAGCTGATTATACCATTCAAAGAACTTTTTCTGTCTTTCTTTGATAGAAAATTCATAATGCCCAACATTCTGCCTACAGCCTGGATCCAGTCTCTCAACATTACAAACTGATGAACTGGCATTTATAAGTCTTACATGGTTGAAAAACAAAAACAAAAAATACCTCAGAGCAGAAAGTAACAAGAGATCAATTTACTTCTTTTCTGTTAAAACTGTTAAACAGATATAATACAAGGAATACAATAGATCATGCATATATAATAAAAAATACATTTCTTCAGTAGGGGTGTCCTAGTCTATAGTTTTAATAACTGTCCATGGCATCTAATAGGCTTTTGAGAATGCAATGACACTATCCTGGTATGGAGAACACTCTCAAACACCCACCAGGACGGTTTCCCTGGTGTTTCGGCAGTAAAGAATCTGCCTGGCAATGCAGGAGACACAGGTTTGATCCCTGATCTGGGAAGATTCCACATGCTGGGGAGGAACTAAGCCCAGGCACCCCACAACAATGGAGCCTGTGCTCTAGAGCCCGGGAGCTGCAACCACTGATCCACATGCCACAATTACTGAAGTCCATGTGCTCTAGAGCCCATGCTCTGCAACTCGAGAAGCCACTGCATGAGAGCCCATGCACTGCAACTAGAGAGCAGCCCCCACTTGCTACAACTAAAGAAAAGCCCTCTCAGCAATGAAGACCCAGCATAGCAAAAAAAAAAAAAAAAACCCATCAGGAGCAAAAATCGACCTGATCCGTTACGTAAACACCTCATAGCTATAATCAAAATAAACTCTGGTCTAGACAATATTTTAAAACTTTAAACTTTACCATTTTGTTATATCTAACTCTCCCTATATAACAAAACACCAAAAACAAAACAAAACAAAACAAAAAAGGAGGGAAGTTAAACAAGTACACAGGTTATGAAGAATAAGGCTGAGATACTGGCAAGGTCTATTTACCAAGAAGTGAATTTATTTTCACACTGGTGACAGTCAATTATTATTTTTATTTATCCTCATTTTACTTTAATTAAAAGGTGCCATGGCACCCATAAAGAGTTTTGTTTTTTTTTTTTTAATCTCAAGATGCTATGCCTTATATAGGTTTGTATTGTTGTACATCTGGGAGTCAGCTTATACTTATCTAAACTTCACATACAATTAAATTAAATGTTCTCTGTAGGTACAGCTTTAGCTACAGATGAATAGAGTTTCAGGAAAACTCCATTAGGAATTTCACTATTTACACTATACCAACAATGGCAGCTGGTACATTTTTGGCCACACTGAGCACTCCTTCCATTGCTCATGACCAACTTACCCTTTCCCCCTAGTTTGATTATCTCACAAATCAAGCTTTGATTTACATTTTGATGTCTTATCATGGATTAAGAATACTACTCTACAGTTAACATTTTATTTTTAAAGGAAGAAAGCTTTACATATAACTAAAAAATAATTTTCAAGCATACCATCCCAGCCAGTTAGCACACTGTATTAAATATCTCCTTTAACCTTGTACTGTTGAAAATCGGGCATTTCCCTCCAATCTTCCTATCTTTAGCTACAACTTCATAAAAATGGTCATGTTACCAATGACCCACACAAATACAGTTAATTCAAGATTCCAACTACTATTTCCAGGATTAATATAGTCACAATACCTACTGCTTCAAACACTCAAACTTTCTGGTTTCACAGTTTCATCAACCTGTCTTGGATAAAAGTTCTAATTTCATTTTTTTCAATTTCTGATTAAATAAAAAACAAACAAACCTGTTTTTCACTTAAGTGAACAAAATCTGTGATATCCTACCGAGTTTCTGCTAGGCAGAGCACAGCTGCGGGGTTGCTACAGCAACTCTTGTACACTGACCATAGACAGCCCCATCCAGGGAGGAAAATTGTCTGCTCCACCCCCTGAGGAGTCAAAGGCAAGCAGCAGTCTGTGAGCAGAGACACATTTTCAGTTCAGTAATTGTGATGGAGCAACAGGAGACCATTCTTTATCATCTTTCCTAATACATGTCACCCCAACAACCCAAACAAACTGCAAATCAAGTTGCTATATGAGTACATATTTCCACATCATGGTAGGATTGTATTCTTTACCCAACCCCCACTAGAAACCTGAGCCAGAGAACAAATCAAAGCAATTTCATCCTAGGCATGTAGAAAAAGAAAAAAAAAAAAAAGAAAATTTAGAATATTCTCACTTCTATGAAGAGTACCTTTTGGTTCTTGCTTTCAGGCTTTAACCCCTGCAAACTCAGGATCATGACAATTTTTTCTCTTTTTGGCTGCTCAGATATAACATTTACTGAGTTTTTATTCAGTGCCAACCCTTCTTCTGCTGGGTGCTTAGACATGTTATTTTATCTAATCTCACAACAACCTTATGAGGTAGGTAGTAATACAATCCCAGCTTTACAAATGAGAAACAGAGGTTCCAAAAAGTTATTTGATTGTCTAAACTACTAAGTGGCAGAATCAACGTGAACCCAAGTCTCCTATTTCTGAGATTTATGTTTTTTCTACTACATTGCACTGATTTTGCAAGAAAATTCACAATTCTTAGTTAAAATATTAAGTGTTCCTTAAGTGATTTTAATTTTTTATGGTAATTTGTTTTAGTAAAACATTTCCACAAGTAATGACTTTATAACTGATAAATTAAAAATATTCAGCCACCATCTTAAGTGCATAGAAAACAAAGGCATATCCTGGTGAGTTTTTTGCCAAGTATAAACTACGGCACTCACATTCTTGAGAAAAGATAAAGTCAAAAAATAGGTAAGGTGATGAAACTGAGTTTAGAAAAAGCAATCTGTGGAGCATCTCTTGGGTTGAAGGAGCTGTAAGGGAAGAGGGAGTGAAAGTGGGTGAAGGACAACATTTAAACCAGAGAGAAAGACATGTTTATTTAAGTCATTAGTTACTTTCAAGGACAATTCCAAGTATAAATCTGCCCATTTTCAGTCATATCTTCATGTATGGAGAGGTCTTCAAGAAGCACCTCTTTTTCTCTTCATAAGAATGAATTACAGTTTTTCTCCTTCCCTCACAGACAACCCACAATTACTCTCTTTCTCCTACATATACTCTTTGGGATTTCCTAAGAGGATATAAAGACTACCTTTTAAAAAATTGCTTTTCCTGGTTCCCCAAGATCTTGATCTTTTTATTCTTCCATACCTATAGCTTGAATATCCCCCAGCTATAGATAAAGATGTACCTCCAAAACTGTCCTTTTGGAATCACCATGTTTTAAATTGCTATCCTATCTTCTGAGCTCCTCCCTTCTGTTATGCCTTTTGTGTCAGTCTTCTAGTTCTACTTCAGGTGATGACTCCAATTCTCTGGTTGCCCCAAAGGATTCTGGTGAGTAACAAAGTAAGTTCAGTAGAGTTGTACTAGTTTCCACACGTTTCTGCAAAGACAGTTCAACAAACATAAATTCACTATAAAGCATATATGCACAAAGAAATATCTTATGGCATCACTAATCAAAGCATAAAAATATAGTTGTAAAGGAGTCAGATTAAAAAAAAAAGAGCTAGATTTATAAAAGAGAATGGGAATAGCAGAGAAAGGCTTTCATAGTTGGATTACTGTCATCTAAAAGTTAGTTTACTATGAGTTCCTATTCGTAATTGTCACATTAAAAATGGACTAAAGGCCTCTTCACAAAGCTTTTCCCTTTCCAAAGAAGAAAAACATTCCCCAGATCTAAAACAAGACAGGGAAGAAGCACAAGAAAAGTTAGAAGACCTGTCCATACTCTTAATTTTATATTTGTTCTTTATATAAGCTTCTTAAGGTTACAAGCCTACTAAATGAAAAAGTGGAACGGCCCTTACATCTCAAATTCAACTCAATTTTAAATATCATCAGTCTAGTATAATGTTTTAAGCTTAGCTTAATGTATCTGCAAAGTGAACAATGTTTCTAAAATATGGTATGCTGAGGTATTTTAGTCAATAAAAAAGAATAGGAAAGCAATCATTTATTATTTGGGTTTCTTAGGAGGTCATTAGGCATTCATTTTAAAATACAATTTGATACTTTATAGAGGCTAGAAACATAATTCAAAATTTCATAAAGGTTATTAAATTAAAACCACTTTAGACAGTTCAAGATCTCATTGACAAAGTTCATTCAAGATGATGGTTTTGCTATTGTGTTACTGTTCCCACATAATATCATCTCGTCTCAATTTCATCTGAAGATTATGGACTCGTATTGGACGAAAGTTGCTGTTCTTTTGAAGAGAATTAGTTAGCAAACATTTTCTGGAGCTATTTTTTATATTCTTTGTTCCTTTACAGTTGCCATCTTCTTGCTGAATAGCTGAAGTTTCACTCATCTTTGAATTCTGAACTTTTTGCTGCAGTTTGCGGACCTGGAAGGGAAAAAATCTGATATTTCAGTCAAAAATATACTTAAAATATACCTTATAATAGAGGACTGGATTGATGGTTTCAAGATTACATGAAATTAAAAAGTTTGGTAAGTCTTTATTTATTGAATACTTATTGCATGCCTAACACTGAGATATTTATACAGAAACATAATGAATAAAACAATCATTACTTTCAAGGAGCTTATTACTCTTATTATTAAAGAAAAAAAAGCATATATGTGACAGCTAGAGAATAATTCAAGCCAGAATAACTTTGAGTAGGACAAAAAGTGTATGTCTAAGAAGGATAAAGGAGGACAAGATCGATGTGGGCTGGAGAAGCTGAGAGAAAGAAATGTTTGTTTTTGTAAGATAAGACATGGGAAAAATCAGGAGAACATGGAGGAGAGAGAAGGACCTTTCTGGTGACATTAACAACAAAGCAAAAATATGGTGCTAGGAGTGAACATCAAGTTTATAGAGTCTATATTTTTTCTTTAAAGTATTCCTGAATTTAAAGTAGCCAGTTTTGTTTCGTTTTTAAAGGCAAAGGAATAAATAACCTTATCTCATTGAGGAGTTTCTAGTAATGATTGGGTTGACGGAATTAAACAAAACAAAATCTATAAACTAGTTAAACCCTTTTCTTCCAAGTCTAGCCCATTACTGAATCTTTTAAAAAATTATTTATTTTGGCCTCATTACATGGCTTGTGGGATCTCAATTCCCCAACCATGGATGGAACCCATGTACCCTACTGAGCAAGTGTGGAATCCTGACCAATGGACCGCCAGGGAATTCCCCACATTACTTAATCTATTTCACTTAAGCATAATCTGATTTGTAGAGCTGGTCCAGACACTGGCTAAGTATCTGGTGTTATGTTTACCTAAAAATTCTTAAAAATTTTTACTTCTATAGCTATTTACTTCTATAGCTATTATAAATTATATATATATAATATTTCAAAACATAATTTATGTACATTATGCCTAAATTTAAAAAATATGACTACTCTTCTATTCCTTTTAGGTTTCTCATATGTGATTCTAAGAAAGTATACAAGTTACATAATTTTCACCCTAACACAATCATACAGAAAGCTTACTTACTATAGCTTTAAAAGCCAGTTAAGTGAAAATGTTTGCTTCAAAATTTCATTTCCTTCTGTCTTTCTTTATTGGCCATAGAAGAATAAAGGCAGTAAAATTCTGCATTCTTTATTACTTTCCTATAAAAGTGGGGAAGGCTTAATTGTGAGGTTAATATATTACCAACTTATATGAATGCTGATTATTCCATTAGCAGATAGCTACATGATATGACTTGAGGGTTCCTGGAAAGATTCCCTCTGCTTTCTTTTCCAGGAGCATAATAGTCCTAAGAGTGAATTCATTGTCTTGGGATGAAATATAATATTCCATGATTTTTTTGTCAAAACATTAAGATTGTTATGCCATTCTTAGTTATGACGAATTTATACACAAGGATAGAGTTCTCCTCATCACCTCCACTAGAGTGAGCTAAGCATAGGTCCCTGAGGAATGGAACACAGCATGGCTTGTTCTGAGAAACTGGAAATAGTGGTTTTAGAGATGGGTATGCTTAAGGAGCCAGGTTTATATGTGATATAGACTCCTGTTGACATAAGGGGCTTCAGTAAGGCATTAGGAAAGAGAGGGACAAGAGGAAAAGAATGCTAAAAGGACAGCTGGGAGAGCTGTAAAGCAAATTTAGTCTACCTCTTAATTTTCCCAAAGTTACTTCTGAATACATAACTAAACTTTCTCTTTTTTTTCTCCCTTTGGCTCTGCCGTGTGGCTTGTAGGATCTTAGTTCCCCAACCAAAGACTGAACCTGGGCCCCAGCAATGAGAGCACAGAGCTCTAACCACTGGACAGCCAGAGAATTCCCCATAACTAAATTTCTTTGTTCCCTTTTCTTTATATTATATTGAGAATTATGTAGCAGACCATGTTATTTCAATGTACAGATGACTCTATTTTGTCATAAGTCTAAGTGACTCCTATCTATCATCTTTTCACTAAGCCACACAATCAGGCCTTAAATTTGGAAGGTCTAGAGAAACGTAACATTGAATCCAGATATATTATCTTTTTATTAAAATTTTTTACTAAAACTTTCTTACGCTATCTTGATGCTGCATTAGTTTGGAAATTTGTTCTCCTTTAATTTCCATTTTCTTGACTAAACGCTCTAGTTCACATTCTATATCTTCACAGACTGATTGGCTTTCAGTTTCTTTCATTTGATTCAGCAGGTCTTGGTACTCCCTATGAAAGAAAAGCAAGTATCAAGCACTATTACAGTTTATAGTATACAAACTATATATATATATATATATATTATATATATATATATTAATCTTTGTCACAATTAAACAATATTCTGCTCAATCATAAATTTTAATCAGAGTTAAATATTAACCTTCAGAGACAGCTTCTTTTTGTAGAGTTATCAAATTAAATCTACGGTAATTATAAACAGGCTCTTATGATTTGAGATTAGATATATTTAGAAATATCTCAGACTTAGGATCTCAAAGAATCTTAAAAAAGTCTGAATTCTTAGTGTTCATAGTTAAATGTAGTAAAATATTCTGATGTCCTTAGCTAGAGGCATTAAGGGACTCTTTTTCATTCCAAGTTTGGAATTCTTAATGTAGACTCTTTGGAAGAATTTCAGCTATAGAAGTATTTGCCTGAGAAATTCCTAGATTTGGTGATAGCTTGCTCAAAAAAACCACTGCTAATAGAACTAGTTATATCTTCTACGAGGTCTTAGTTCAACTAGTTGGCCACCCAAGTCACATATTTTCTGGAATATTTGTTGAAAACATATTTAAACTTGAAGCTTAAAATATGTATCCCATACAGAATCTGTGTGTATCCCACACAGAATCTTTGAAGTATATGGATGCTTCAAACATGCAATGCAGACCAGTCAGAACGGAAAACAAGAAATTGTATTCCTATTTGTCTAATGAAATCATTCACTTAACTGAAAAGATTATAAAGAGCAGAAGAATCTATCTTAGAAAAGCATTTGTGAATTATAATTTAAGGTCACCAGACCCCATTTGTTAGAATGACAGAAATATTTGTCTATCAGTTCAGATCTTGGGAATACAGAAACACTTTAAATAGAAAAAAGTAGTAATATTCAGATCAAAATAAGTTCAAAAGGCTAAGTAAGGCTTTTAGGAATTTGTAAGTGATATTGTTTGAAAGACTGAGAAGAAAAAAAGATACCTAAATTTGTCTTGCTACTTCTTGTGATAAATACTTACATAGTCATTTGGTCCAGCTCATCTTGCATTGCCATCAAAAGTTCAGACAAATTGTTGCAAATAGAAATGGACTTTTCTGAGTCAGAAGGTACAGCTTTACATTGAGAAGTTGTTCTAGAAGGCTTGTAGAGACATCTAAGCTCAGTAACTTCAGCTGGTTTCTGAAGGATATGTGGCCCATAATGTGGCACTGTTTGGAGGTTTTGCGTACTTGCATTTGCAGAATGGCTTGCACTGGCAGACTTTGGAGGAAAAGAAATAGCTGAGGATGATTTTAAATAACTGATGGCATTTAAATAGCACTTACACCAAAGCATGAATTTATCTGAACAAGTATCCTCATTTTTCCCTTCTCACCTTCTCAGCCACAATAGGCAGTGTTCCAAATTTTGAACAAATTTGCTGAGATGGTCCTCTCCTTAAACATTTAGTTTTCTAAATATTGACAAGGGAAAAAGTAAACAAAAAATATTTTAAAAGACATTTATCAAATTAACACTATTACACATTAGGAAATACAAGTTACAATGAAATATCACCTTACACCTGTTAGAATGGTTAAAAAAAAAAGTGACAACACCAAATGCTAACAAGGAAGTGGAGAAGCCAGATTGTTCATACACAAAATAATGCAGCCACTTTGGCAGAGAGAGTTTGGAAGTTTCTTGTAAAATTAAAAATTTATTGATAGCTATCATATGACTCAGAGATTTCACTTTTAGATACTTACCCCAGGAAAATGAAAAATATGTTCACACAAAAACCTGTACACAGAGTTTATAACTGCTTTATTTGTGATAGCCTAAAATTGAGGCAGCTTCCCTTGTAGCTCGGTCAATAAAGAATCTGACCACAATGCAGGAGACCTGGGTTCAATTCCTGGGTTGGGAAGATCCCCTGGAGAAGGAAATGGCAACCCACTCCAGAATTCTTGCCTGGAGAATCCCACGGACAGAGGAACCTGGAGGGCTATAGTCCATGGGGTCACAACAGTCAGGCACAACTTAGCAACTAAACTACTACTACTAAAACTGAAATCCCATGGACAGAGGAACCTGGTGGGCTATATAGTCCATGGGGTTGCAAAAGAGTTGGACACAACTTAGCAACTAAACAACAGCAACACTGAAAACAATTCAAATCTCCTTCATCGGGTAAATGGTTAAACTGTGGTACATCCCTAACATGGAATACTACACAGAAACTTTTAAAAATGCGTCAATACTTGGATGGATTGGCTGAGTGAAACAAGCCTCTCAAAAGGTTATATACTATATGATTACATTTATATAACATTCCTGAAATAAAATTATAGAGATGGTAAACAGATTATAAATTGCTAAGGGTTAGGGAGGATGATGTGTAACTCATAACACAAAGGGATAACATGAAGGAACCTTATAGTAGTGGAATAGTTCTGTATCTTCATAGTGGTGATGGTTACAAGAATCTACACATGTGATAAAACTGCATATGATCACACAAATATGCATATACACATACAACTAAGTGAATAAAAAACTGTTGAAATCTCCATAAGCTCTGTATATTGTACCAATTTCAATTTCCTGGACTTTATTATATTTATGAAAGATGTTACCATTGGGGGAAGCTTGTTAAAGATATATGCTGCTGCTGCTGCTGCTAAGTCTCTTCAATTGTGTCCAACTCTGTGTGACCCCATAGACGGCAGCCCAGCAGGCTCTGCTGTCCCTGGGATTCTCCAGGCAAGAACACTGGAGTGGATTGCCATTTCCTTCTCCAATGCATGAAAATGAAAAGTGAAAGTGAAGTTGCTCAGTTGTGTCCAACTCTTCGCTACCCCATGGACTGCAGCCTACCAGGCTCCTCCGTCCATGGGATTTTCCAGGCACTAGTACCGGAGTGTGTTGCCATTGCCTTCTCCAAAAGATACATGGGACCTCCCTTTATACTTTTTTTTATCATCTCTAATCTATAATTTTTCAAAATAAAAAGTAAAAAACAAAAAACAAACAAAAAAAGACACATGGTTAGGATATGGAACAATGGTAACTGCTGACTGGAACATAAACTGGTCTAGTCACTTTGAACAATATCTTGTAAAGCTAAGGTGCATGACACTTATGGCCCAGTATCTCAGAGAAACTGCTGAACACTTACACCATGAGGCATGTACAAGAATGTTCATAACAGTGTTGTTTATAATAACAAAAACTGAGAAACAAACCAAATGATCACTGAAAGGACAAGGGAAAAAGAAATTTTTAGCAATAAAAAGCAGTGAACCATTCATATATGCATCAATTGGAAGAATCTCATAAACTTAATGTTGAGTGGAAAAAGAAAGCTGCTGAAGAACACAAATAGAGTATGTCCATTTATATAAAGTTCAAGTGTAAACCTAACAAATATATTTCTCACAAATACTTATTTGGCAAAGTAATTTTTTTTTTAAACCAGGAGAATGATAAAAACAAAATCAGAATTGTGGTTACTCCTTGGATGGAGGGAATACAATTTAAGAAAGGTACACGCTGGGCCTTAACAGTGCTGGTATTGTTCTATTTTCTTAAGCTGTGTGGTGATGTTATTATTCCAGTGTTAATGTCATTATTATCCTTCGAGCAGACATTTTTTGTTATATCAGGTTGGCCAAAAAGTTTGCTCAGGTTTTTCAGTAACATTTTATGGAAAAACCCGAATGAAGTCTTTGGCCAAACCAATATGTACTCCTTCGTGAATCATTTTTAAAAAGACACTGCCAAGCTACATTCTTAAAAGTAAATTATTTCACTATTTTTGCTGGATGGATTGAACTAGGGTGACCAATTATCTCAATCTGCCCATGATACAGGATCTTCAGTTCTAAAACCAGTAAAGTCATAGGCAAATTGGGGTGAATTGGTCACTCTATTTAACACTTTAGCAAGAGAATAATCAATAAGCTGAACATATTCCATAATAAAAGGAAAAAAAATTCCCAATTCCAAAGGATAATTTAGATATCTTAACTATTATAAACATTAATTTTTTTAATTAAAAAAATTAAATGGCTCAGAGGTAGAGATATCACAAGTTTGTGAGTCAGTTCTTATTCACTCAGATTTTCTTGGTGATCCTGGACAATCATTCAAGCTCTGTACCTTAGGAATGATAATTTCAAGTAATAGAAAATGATGGTCTGATCAAAGTCTATTTTAAGCAGTTAAATTAGAACAAAAGAAATGTAATTTTTTTAGTCACTATACTGAATGAGATTTCTGACTGATAATTACAATCTATCCTTTCAAAAGAATAATGAAAACCTCACAGGATAGGCTTCTATTATCTTGCTTACAATATTCAAACAGTCTGATTCTTTACTTCCAAGCTCACCTTATGCTGTTGTTGGTTACTATCTAGAAGTATAGCTCTAATCATGCCTCTATAAGCCTTCAATGGTACACAATGATTTATAGAACAAAAGTTCAAATTCTTAACATGGCCTTGAACTCATAATCTCACTTCAAGCTATATTTTCAATTTCAAGTCTCATATGGTACTGCTGCTGCTGCTGCTAAGTTGCTTCAGTTGTGTCCAACTCTGCACGACCCCACAGATGGCAGCCCACCAGGCTCCCCCGTCCCTGGGATTCTCCAGGCAAAAGCACTGGAGTGGGCTGCCATTTCCTTCTCCACATATGGTACTAGGACTGGACAATTATTTATAGTTTCGTGTAAAAATCAACTATACTCTCAGACTGTAACACACCTTGCCTCATCTCTATCAATATTTACTCATTTTCCAAGTCTGCCTTTAATACTTCTTGTGTGATCTTTTCACATATTCTTTATGTGTACAGCACCAGAATATTTTGTTTATACCTTTATTAAGTTTTTAGTACACTCTGTCTTATATTTGTGCTTTTGTTTACTTCTCTGCAAATTCCTGTGTTATCTTTTTACTACCTAAAGGTACTAATCTATGTAAATCAAGACATATGAGTTGAATGGACTATGTCCAGGATATGGAGTAAGTGTCAGTGAGACAAGCAGGAATCTCACAGAGGTCTCTTAAAAAAACCCAAATACTACCTTCAACATTAGTGCTTCTGTTACCTTTAAAAGGAGGCATTATTACTTACAGATCTATGAACTTGGAACTTAAGCTAACTGCTTTTATAAAGTGGTTTTGCTGTCAACTATTTTTTCTTTTCTTCCAGGAGCTACCTTTTCTTTCCTTCATTTCTTTTACCTTGATTTTCCCTGTACCTTATTAAAAAATCTTTTCTACCAGCTCTTCAAAGGATGTCATAAAACATAAGTACAAAAATAAGTCAGTGTTTTCCCACTTGTATAAATTACTTATAGTGATTCTCTATTTGGCTTTGCAGCTTCTAATCTTACGTGGAGATAAGACACAAAACATACTTAAGGAAGGAAATAAACTAAAAAAAATCAACCTAAACTGCATTGGGAAAATATTCTTCATTACTGTAGTTTGCAAATTCTTTGAAAGAAAAAAATGTGTGAAAAATGCAGCCAAACTACTGAATTCTTATTTATGGAATAAACAACTAGCTAAAGTTAAGTATAATGTTTCCTCCATTACTGTATCCACAGGGTGAACCTATGGCAGTGGCCAGAATCCACAAATAGCATGCTTGGTTCGTAGAGCAAATAGCACACAGAAACACTACATGCATATTGAATGAATAGTAATAATGGTCATCAAAACTATAATTTCAGAATCATAAGATTAAAAGGGACTAACATTTTCTTTACCATGATAAATAGAAGAGTTTAATATAATAAATCCAAAACATTAATTTATCAAAACAAATTATTATTGGTAAAGCTATAAAGTACTCATTTCCCAATCTTTAAGCAAGTCCAAAGGATATCAGCATAAAAAAATAATTTCTCTAGAGAAATGACTATAATTATAATTTAATATTGTAATTTATAATACAATATAATTTAATAGTATATCTTGTCTTTTTATTGTACATATATTATATAAAACTGCTTCCAGAATCTATTGTGTTGTATCTATTGTATTGTTTTGTGCTTCTTTTGTAAAGTATCCAAAATACATTTCTTTAACAGTTTAGTACTAGCAACATGTTTGCCTTTCTAGAAGAATTAGAATGCTTATTGTTATTTCACAAATTTAGATGTATTGCCCATTATATGTTCCTTTTTGCTTTGGGTGTCAAGCAAACTCAGAGCTAGGTTTTGTGCTAAAATGCTGCTACTTTCTTTAACCTAGGTTTTATGGAATTTTCTGTCCTCACACCCCAAACCATCATGACTTATGTTTTTAGGTCCATTTCATAGAGTTATTGCATGTCTTATATTATAAATATCTTCAAATTCTTTTTGGAAATGCACAGGTATAATTACTAAAAGGATGAAGAACTAAGCACTAGCAAATAAGAATAAAGTATTTGCATACCTTTGAAGATTTCTTCTTTTCCTTGAAGTGCCTTGGATTTGTTACTGAAGACATTAAAATTCTATTGATTTCAAGTCCAGTTTGAAGCTGTAATAGTGAAAAAACACCTTTACTATTACTTGACTTTTAACAAATTTCTTTTTCTTCAAAAACATTATAATGAGGGATTATATATCAGTTGATAAAGATAAAAATGTTTTTTTTTAAGAAAAGAAAATCCCAAATATTATTTTTTTGTGTTAAAGTCACCAAGTCTACCGGTAATTACAATCATTTTCTGTTTATAACAGAATGAGTTATTTTATATATCTTAAACTGAAAACAATTGATGGCATGAGTTCTTTCAACTGAGAATATATATATGTTCCTCAGAATTTCAAAAGATCAAAAGGTCTTTGGCAATATATCCAAGTCTATGAATATACTTGCTAATTTACTGAGATTTCATTATTACAGCAAAAGAAGACAAAACTGATAAGTTAGGAAGCAGAAATTAGAGTCCAGGGTAAGGCTTCAGTTAATCAAGTATAACAAAACATATGTGATTTTAAAGTGCCAGATAATATAGTATTCTGTTTACCTGAGAAGCTTTATCTTGAAAGAGCTTACGCTGATGTTCCTCTTCCTTTAGTTTTTCCTCTAAATGTTTAATCTTGTCCTACAAAAGAATTGAAAAACTGGGATTATTGTACAAAAACTAGAGCCAAATATCTTTTGTTTCTTTTTCAAATAGAGCCCTCAGGGTCTTGATTCTTAATAGTTTGGTAGTAAATTAAAGCAGAAAGTATGAAAAAGGAATGGCAAAAGATGCTAAGTTTTTCTTGGCTTTCTTCGTATGATTCTTTACCTACTTTATGTAAGGACAAAGGAGAAGCAAAGAATGTATATGCATAGGCTCTATTAATTTTCATTAACAAAATCATAATACTGAAAATTTGGGAGGTTTTAATGGTCTAAAAGGCCAAACAATATAGTCTTGGGTCTCAACGTTTCATTCAAAATATGGACAACTTACAATAAAAGACTATGCTGTACTTAGGGAAAAGTGAAAGTGAAATCACTCAGTCATGTCCGACTCTTTGCGGCCCCATGGACTGTAGCCTGCCATGCTCCCCTGTCCATGGGATTTGCCAGGTAAGAATACCGGAGTGGGTTGCCATTTCCTTCTCCAGGGGATCTTCCTGACCCAGGGATCGCGCTGCAGGCATACTCTTTACCATCTGAGCCACCAGGGAAACAAGACTAATATACATGAAACAATATGATTTGACCCAGGTCATGAATATATATGTATAACCTTATATACAAAAGTATTTCATCTTATATCCATGGTATAGTTTGGAATAGGAAGACAGTACTATCTCAAAGGGAGAACTTCGTAAGTATTCGAAATCTCAAGGAAGGCTTCATAGAGGAAGCAGGAATGGGAGAATCCTACAAAATGGATAGGATTTGGTTGGAAAAGGAGAGGGCATTTCAGGATAGGATCTAGAATAGGCGTAACTTACTTGCAAGTGGTGAAAGGCTATCTTTTCAATAACATTTAGGTAAATCACCTAACAAACGAAAATATTCTACCACTGCAGAAGAAGGTAAAACTACAATTTCACATCAAAAAGCAAACTCATTTATGCTATGATCTATAGGCAATAACTCATATCTGGATTACTAAAATCTATTAATGAAGTTTTACAAATCTAATTTTATTGCATATTCATATATAGGATAATTACACATAATACTAAAGATTTAACCTGGTATCACCACTTCAAAGAAATAAGTTGAAGCTTACCTCAGCAGTTTTCTGAGTTGTTGTAAGCTTAAAACATTCTTTTTCTAAGACATCAAGCTTTTCAAGTTTTGCATGAAGCCTCATATGATCCTGTTCTTTTTCCCTTTGAAGCTGGGCCTGGAAAGGAAAAAAACAAAACCTAAATTTGGCAAGCGAAGCCAATTGCTCAAGAATAATACAATTTCTGAGAACTCAAAGCACAATATAAATTGTCATAAGAAACACATAACAAACATGCACATACTTTAGGTACTTTAAAAGCAAAAAAACAAGAGAAAATAAAATACTTTTCAAAAACAAAGAAACTGCAGAAAAAGATATTAGATCAATGGAACAAAATCTTCTATGTATCTTTATATAACATTTCTACTATGGAAAACATCATCAGTGAAACATATTAAATAAATAAGGTGTTATCACAAAGTGATCAAACCTACTTATTGACTTACCCTCTCTCTAACTATAACACAGAAAAGCAGCTATCAAAGGACTAAAGCATACAGAGAACTTGGAGAAAAGGAAAGTTACACATATATATTTGTTGGTGTTGAGTTGCCAAGTTGTGTCCAACTCTGTGACACCATGGACTGTATAAAGCCTGCCAGGCCACTCTGTCCATGGGATTTCCTAGGCAAGAATACTGGAATGAATTGCCATTTCCTTCTCCAGGGGATCTTCCCGATCCAAGGATTGAACTTGTGTCTTCTGCACTGGCAGGCAGATTCTTTATTGCTGAGCCACCAGGGAAGCTCTACACATATATATGCATACCTACGAATTGTCTTGTAATGGTATTTATTACCACACTAATGCGAGATGTTAATGACAGGGGCAACTATGAGGGGACAAGAAGCATATGAGAATTTTCAGTATTATCTGACAAATCTTCTATAAACTTAAAACTGCTCTTAAAAAAATAGTTTATTAAAAATAAAAAACTGAAAAAATAAATAAATAGAGTTTTGGTGACCAGTGGTCTAACATTCTATTGGAGTTACAGAAGGAGAAGAGAGAGAAGTCAGATAAGAATAACTATTTGAAGGCTAATGCCTAAAAAAGTTCCAATTCTGATGAAAAATATTAACTGACAGATTCAAGAATCTAAAAAGAACAAACAAAAAATAATCCAAGCAGAATGAATACAAAGAAAACCACATTTGGGCATATTATCAAATGGTTGAAAACCAGTGATAAAAGGGAAAAAACAACCTAAGAAATAACACACTATGCACAGAGGAATGAAGATAACAATTCTCATTAGAAACTATGAAATCAGGCTTCTCTGGTGGTCCAGTGGTTGAAGATCTGCCTGCCAATGCAGGAGACACAAGTTCAATCCCTAGTCTAGGAAGATTCCATATGCCATGGAGCAACTAAGTTCATGCACCACAACTACTAAGCCAGTGCTCTACAGCCCAAGAGTCACAACTTCTAAGCCCATGCACTGCAACTACTGAAGCCAGTGCCCCCAAGAGCCTGAGCTCTGCAACAAGAGAAGTTATCACAATGAGAAGCCCACAAACTACAACTACTATAGTCCCCACTCTCCACAACTAGAGAAAGCCCATGCACAGCAATGAAGACCCAGCACAGTCAAAAGTAAATAAATAAATCTTAAAAAAAAAACAAAAAACAACTAGAATTTTATACCCAGTGAAACTATCCTTCAACAGTGGTGGTGAAATAAAGCCTTTTCCAGACAAATACACACTAAGAGAATTCCCAGCATACTTTAAAAAGCACTAGAAATGGTAAAAATGTGGATAAATATATATTGCTTCTTGTTTCTTAATTTTCTTTAAAGGAAAATTGATTATTTAAAGGAGAAACAGAAACAATGTATTCTGAGCTACATAACACACATAGAAATAAAATATATGAAAACTTCAGCACAAAGGGGGACAAATGGAATCATTATGTAGTAGGATCTTATATTACATGTGAAATGTTTTCATGCTAATTCATGATAGACTGTAGTAAGTTAAGAATACATAACTTTAACCTATACAGTAGCTACTAAAAAGGAGAAGGGGAAAAATACTTGGAGAAAGAAAAGTCAGCAAAATTTAAGAAGAAATCACTAGGGAATAGGGAACTTAAAAAATATTTTTAGTTGAAAGATGATGAAAATATAAAATGGCAAAACCTGTGGGATGCAGGTAAAGCACAGTTTAAAGGGAACTTGATAGTTTTTAATCACAATATATTACATTTAAAAACAAATTTAGTTTTAAAATCAATAATCTAAGTTTCCAACATCCAAAGCTAGGGAAAAAATAGCAAATTAAATCCTACATTAGTAGAAGGAAGGAAATAATAAAGATGAAGTGGAAATCAATGAAATAGAATATAAAAGTTTTTATAAAGATTTATTTTTTAAAATCTATAAAATTTATAAAGTGACATGTAGGTTGATAGTTTTAAAAAGAGCACAAATACAATTTACTAGTATCAGGGATGAAAGAGGGGACATCTCTAAAGACACAAGAGAAACAGATAATCTGAGTAGCCAAATCTCTGTTATAAATAAACTGAACTCATGATTAAAAAACACTATATATTTAAAGAAAACTTCAGTTCCAGATAGCATCTATCAAATTTGAACTCTATCAAACATTTAAGGAGGAAATAATACTATTCTTATACAAGGTCTTTCAGAAAATAGAAGGCATCTTCCCAACTAATTTTATGAGGTCAAACAAAACCATAATACCAAAATAAGACACTGTAAGAAAATTACAAACCAAGATCGCTTAAGGACAAAGTCATAAAAATTAAGTGAAATCTTTGCAAGTTGAATCAAGCAATATAGAAAAATGATACTACATCAAGATTGACTGGGGCCTATATCAGGAATGCAATGTTGGTTAACATTTGAAAATCAAACAATGTAACTTACCATGTTAACAGAAGAAATGAGAAAAATCATATGACCCTTTCACTAGATGTATTAAAAGCAAACTGCAAAATCATTCACAGTAAAAGTTTTCAGCAAACTAAGAATAGAAAGTAATTTCCACATTTGATAAGGGATAACTATGAGATGGCTGGATGGCATCACCGACTTGATGGACATGAGTTTGAGTAAACTCTGGGAGTTGGTGATGGACAGGGAGGCCTGGCGTGCTGTGATTCATGGAGTCGCAAAGAGTTGGACACAACTGAGCGACTGAACTGAACTGAACTGAACTATGAAAAACCTAGAGATAATAGTCTAGTGAAAGACTAGCATCTTTCTCCCAATGATCAGAAACAAAACAAGGATGTCAGTCTTTATCACTTCTAATTAACACTGTACTAGCTACAATAACCAGTGCAAGAAAGTGCAAAAAATAAAAGCCATAAAAGTTGGAAAGGGAAAAATAAAACTTTATTTGTTCACAGATGACATGATTAGGTATATAGAAAATCCCTAGAAAATACTGAGTTGCAGAAATAGACTTGATCTCTCTTTGTCAATTGTTTGTTGACCAAGGTGCCCAATCAATTCAATGGGAGAAAATAAATCTTTTAACAAATGGTGCTGGGACAATTGGGAATCCACATGGAAAAAATTTAACATTGAATAATTTTCTCTCACTGTACAAAAATTAATCCCAGATGGATCACAGAACAAAATGAAAATTAAGAGCTTTTAGAAGAAAATATTTTGGAAAACACTTTGATAGTTTCTTATAAAAATACACCTACCCCATGGTTCAGTAATTCTACTGTTAGATATTTATCCAAGAGAAATTAAAACATATGGTCACAAAAAAGTTTGTACAAGAATGTTTGAAGTATCTTTACTTATAAGACCTCCAAACTGGAAACAGGTCAAATATCCATCAAAAGAAAAATGGATAACCAAATTGTGGCATATCTATATAATGAAATTCTACACAGCAATAAAAGGAATGAACTACTGATACATGTAACAACATGGATTAATCTAAACAACTTTATTTTAAACCAAAGAACCAGACATAAAAAGAACATTTTCTATCATCCAATTTATATGAAGTTCTAGGACAGGTAAAATTAATCTGAAGTAAAATAAATCAGAATAGTAGTTGCACTGTTGGGAGGTGGGGAGAGAGCAGGGAGTAACTTGGCAGAGATATAAGAAAATTTCTGGGGTGATAAAAATGTTCTATTACTTGGTAGGACTATAGATAACATGAGCATATTCATTTATCAATAATCACTGAACTACTGTATATTGTCACCTTGCTTATTTAACTTACATGCAGAGAACATCATGTGAAATGCCAGGCTGGATGAAACACAAGCTAGGCTCAAGACTGCCAGGAAAAATATCAATAACCTTGGACACCACCCTTATGGCAGAAAGCAAAGAACTAAAGAGCCTCTTGATGAAAGTGAAAGAGGAAAGTGAAAAAGCTGGCTTAAAACGCAACATTCAAAACACTAAGATCATGCCATCTGGTTCCATCACTTCACGGCAAATAGATGAGGAAAAAGTGGAAACAGTTGACAGATTTTATTTTCCTAGGCTCCAAAATCACTGCAATGGTGACTGCAGCCACGAAATTAAAAGACACTTGCTCCTTGGAAGAAAAGTTATGACCAACCTAGACAGCATATTAAAAAGCAGAGACCTTGTTTTGCCGACAAAGATCTGTCTAGTCAAAACTATGGTTTTTCCAATAGTCATGTACAGATGTGAGAGTTGGACCATAAAGAGCTGAGCACCGAAAAATTGATGCTTTTGAACTGTGGTGTTGGAGAACACTCTTGAGAGTCTCTTGGACAGCGAGGAGATCAAAGCAGTCAATTCTAAAGGAAATCAGTCCTGAATATTCACTGGAAGGACTGATGCTGAAGCTCCAATACCTCTGCCATCTGATATGAAGAACTGGCTCATTGGAAAAGACCCTGATGCTGGGCAAGATTGAAGGCAGGAGAGGAGAAGGAGACGGCAGAGGATGAGATGGTTGGATGGCACCACCACCTTGATGGACGTGAGTTTGAGCAAGCTTCGGGAGTTGGTGAAGGACATGGAAGCCTGGCGTGTTGCAGTCCATGGGGTCACAAAGAGTCAAACACGACTGAGCGACTGAACTGAACTGATAGACTTAAGACCTGTGCATTTCACTGGCTGCAAATTATACTTTAATAAAAACATTCTAAAAATGGTTAAAACTTACTCCTCTACAATATTTATCCAGGATAGGAATTTCTAGGTTTTTTTACAAGACAAAATGTGAATTGATGACTAGGTGCTAAGTAGTATATTGCACTTTTAATTGGCATTTCCCTGTGACTTCTTTTATCCTGCAAAATGCCTCTTCATAACTTGGCCCATTTTTCTACCACTGCTTTGTACTTTTTGTATCTTGCTTAAGAAATCTCTCTTAACTCCGAGGTCATAAAGGCATTATTCTGTATTTTCTTCTAAAAATTCTGAAGTTAACATATAAGTCTTTAATCCATCTGGAAATTATTTTTGTGTATGATGTGAGGTAGGCATCCAATTTCTTTCTTTTTCTCACATAGATAATCAATTTCCCCTACATATCTACTGAAGTCTAGCATTTCAACAATGTTATGCAATGGCATCCTTGTTTTATATTGACTTTCCATATAAGTGGGTGTGACTATCCCTAATCCTTTATTCTGGCTGTCAGTCCATACAAATATGTTAATTTTGATAGTATCAATATGTCATAGGGCAAGACCTCATCTTATTCTTCTTCAGAATAGCTTGGCTACTTTTGGACCTTTCCTTTTCATATGAATTTTTGAATCAAGTTTTCTAGTTCCTTGAGAAACCTATTAAATATTTGGCCCATTAAAATCCAGTACTGACTGGTACTTTTACCCATTTTCAAAATAAAGCAAAGATCTTAGAACACTTAAACTATATTTACCACTTCCTAATTTATAATTTTATTCTCATTAATTTTAATCCTTTATATATTTAAATATATAAAATAAAACATAATTATTGCTGTTATATATATATATATTTTTTATATATTTATTTACCTATATATTTACCATCTTCATTGTTCTTCATTCCTTGCATCTCTGACCTTCCATCTAAGATACTCTTCCTTCATCTGAATGATACCTTCAGTGTTTCCTTTAGAATGTATCTCCTAGTAACAAACTACCTCAGATTTGGTCAGTCTTAAAATGTCTTCACTTCACCTTTATTTCTGGAGGATATTTTCACCAGGCATTGGACTCTAGACTGACAGTTATTTTCTTTTAATATCTTAATTATAATCAGTTTGTTTTCTTCCAGATTCAGTATTGAGAAGTCAGCTGTCAATTTAATTATTGTCCTTTTGAAAATAACCTTTTTATTTTCCCCAGCAGCTTTTAGGATTTTATTCTTGTCTTATTATTTATTTTATTTCTTTTTATTTTTCCTGCTTTGGTTTTATAGGATTTCTTAAATTTGTGGTGTGATTATTTTTTTAGTCAATTTTTTAAACTTCCCAGCCATTATATCTTCAAATATTGTTTCTGTCCTATTCTCTCTCTTTTCCTTTTGGAATTCCAATCACACATAAATTTGACCTCACTCTAACTTATGTCTCTTGCTCTCTTTTCTAAACTTACCATTGTTTTGTCTCTTCATTGATCTGGATGGTTTCATCTTCGAATTCACTAATTATCTCTTCTGATCTGCTGTTAGATGCACCATTAAGTTCTCAATTCCATTTACTGTATTTTTTACAATATGTAATTTTTATTTGGTTCCTTCTCAAATCTGCTCTGCCATTTTATGGTTTCTAATGTTCTGCTGAAAATTTGGTCCTATTTTCTATCTCCTTGATTACAGCAAGTATAATTATTTTAAAGTCTGTATCTTCTAGAGCCAGGATCTAGCTGGAGCTAACTTGTGAGACTGTTTATATATAGTCTGTTATGTATGCCATTTCTTTTGACAGTGTTTTATCTCCTTCTGCCTGGTTATCTTTCATTAAAAAGTTTCTCACTGTGTAGAAGAAAGGTTTATAGAAATAATTTGAGGACCCTGGGAACATTAGCCACCAAGGATCACTTTAATCCAATTTCAGGGACTAAGATTTTCTAGATTACTCTGATAATCTAGAGCTGAGCTGTAATCTATCTTGTTTTCCTTCTTGTTCATCATTAAAAAGCATTCAGAGCACAGAATATTTACCAGCGTTCCTACCCTTGGCAGATCCTGAACTCTAACTTCTTTAGCCCCATAATGATGGCTTTCAAAAGCACTATTTAGCCTTTCAACTGATTCTTCTGGAATCAAAAATGTCCTGAAAAGGAAGGGACCCAAAACCAACCACTGTGGAGGTCAACTTCTTTGAATTTAAGTATGCACACAGATTTCTGAATTGGTGACCTTTCATCACCTTGTTAACTCTCCACCACTTCTGTGTATTTTCTTTTCTTCCTTTATTTCTCCCTCCATCCCTTCCCTCTTTCTTTTTTAATATTCTGTCCAGGGTTTGTGTTTTCCTCTATAGAAAAGTTGATTCAAATGACTTAGTGTGCATCACTGTAACTGGAAATTTCCTATATACAGCTTCGTATCCTATTTAAATTACAATATGACAATCTTCCCATGACATTAAATATTCTTCAAAAACATATATTACTATAGAAAATATAGTCACCTGTTGTTCTAGGATCATATTCTTCTCTCGTTCTACATTGAGAACCATTCTCTTTGTATATTCTAGTTGCTTCTCTAGGAGGATGCAGCGAGACTGGGCTGAGCTTAACTGCATACTTATATCTATGAAAAACAAAAAGTAATAATCAATATCAGAGAGTTATTACAAGAAATGTATTATATGAATTCAATCAAAAGCCAGAAGTTTAAAACTTCTTTACTTCTAAATAATGACTCTTCCGAAATTATTAACATAAATTTTGTGAATATCTCATTAATTATATATAACTAATTTAACATTGACTCATAAAGACCTAGAGAGTATACTTCTGAAAGGGAAGGATGTCAGTGACTGGTGGGATCACAAAAACCTGGCTATTCCTGGGAAATAACACCATCTGGAAAACAGAAGACCTAAGGGAACATTTCATACAAAGATGGGCACAATAAAGGAGAGAAATGGTAAGGACCTAACAGAAGCAGAAGATATTAAGAAGGGGTGGCAACAATACACAGAAGAACTACACAATAAAGAGCTTCATTACCCAGATAATCATGACGGTGTGATCACTCACCTAGTGCCAGACATCCTGGAATATGAGGTCAAGTGGGCCTTAGGAAGAAGCATCACTATGAACAAAGCTAGTGGAGGTGATGGAATTCGAATTGCACTATTTCAAATTCTAAAAGATGATGCTGTGAAAGTGCTGCACTCGAAATGCCAGCAAATTTGGAAAACTCAGCAGGGGCCACAGGACTGGAAAAGGTCAGTTTTCATTCTAATCCCAAAGAAGGGCAATGCCAAAGAATGCTCAAACTACCACACAATTGTACTCATCTCATACACTAGCAAAATAATGCTCAAAATCCTCTAAATGAGGCTTCAACAGTACATGAACTGTGAACTTCCAGTTGTTCAAGCTAGATTTAGAAAATGCAGAAGAACCAGAGGTCAAATTGCCAACATCCACTGATCATCGAAAAAGCAAGAGAGTTCTAGAAAAACATCTACTTCTGCTTTGTTGACTATGTCAAAGTTTTGACTGTGTGGATCACAACAAACTGGAAAATGCTGAAAGAGATGGGAATACCAGATCATCTGACCTGCCTCCTCAGAAATCTGTATGCAGGTCAAGAACCAACAGTTAGAACTGGACATGGAACAACAGACTGGTTCCAAATTGGGAAAGGAGTATGTCAAGGCTGTATATTATCACCCTGTTTATTTAACTTATATGCAGAGTACATCATGAAAAATGCTGGACTGGAGGAAGCACAAGCTGGAAACAACACTGCCAGGAGAAATATCAATAACCTCAGATATGCAGATGATACCACATTTATGGCAGAAAGTGAAGAGGAACTAAAGAGCCTCTTGACAAAAGTGAAAGAGGAAAGTGAAAAAATTGGCTTAAAACTCAATTCAGAAAAAAAGATAATGGCATCTGGTCCCATCACTTCAGGGCAAATAGATGGGGAAACATAGAAACAGTGAGAGACTTTATTTTTTTTTTCCATCTATTTTTATTAGTTGGAGGCTAATTACTTTACAATATTGTAGTGGCTTTTGTCATACATTGACATGAATCAGCCATGGATTTACATGTATTCCCCATCCTGATCCCCCCACCCACCTCCCTCTCTACCCAATCCCTCTGGGTCTTCCCAGTGCACCAGGCCCGAGCACTTGTCTCATGCATCCAACCTGGGCTGGTGATCTGTTTCACCCTAGATAATATACATGTTTTGATGCTGTTCTCTTGAAACATCCCACCCTCGCCTTCTCCCACAGAGTTCAAAAGTCTGTTCTGTACATCTGTGTCTCTTTTTCTGTTTTGCATATAGGGTTATCATTACCATCTTTCTAAATTCCATATATATGTGTTAGTATACTGTAATGGCCTTTATCATTCTGGCTTACTTCACTCTGTATAATGGGCTCCAGTTTCATCCATCTCATTAGAACTGATTCAAATGAATTCTTTTTAATGGCTGAGTAATATTCCATGGTATATACGTACCACAGCTTCTCAAAAAATGGGCCAAAGAACTAAACAGACATTTCTCCAAAGAAGACATACAGATGGCTAACAAACACATGAAAAGATGCTCAACATCACTCATTATCAGAGAAATGCAAATCAAAACCACAATGAGGTACCATTACACACCAGTCAGGATGGCTGCTATCCAAAAGCCTACAAGCAATAAATGCGAGAGGGTGTGGAGAAAAGGGAACCCTCTTACACTGTTGGTGGGAATGCAAACTAGTACAGCCGCTATGGAGAACAGTGTGGAGATTTCTTAAAAAACTGGAAATAGAACTGCCATATGACCCAGCAATCCCACTTCTGGGCATACACACCGAGGAAACCAGATCTGAAAGAGACATGTGCACCCCAATGTTCATCGCGGCACTGTTTATAATAGCCAGGACATGGAAGCAACCTAGATGCCCATCAGCAGATGAATGGATAAGAGAGACTTTATTTTTTGGGGCTCCAAAATCACTGCAGATGGTGACTGCACCCATAAAATTAAAAGATGCTTACTCCTTGGAAGAAAAGTTATGGCTATCCTAGACAGCATATTAAAAAGCAGAGACGTTACTTTGCCAGCAAAGGTCCATCTAGTCAGAGCTATGGTTTTTCCAGTAGTCATGAATGAATGTGAGAGTTGGACTATAAAGAAAGCTGAGAGCTGAAGAACTGATGCTTTTAAACTGTGGTGTTGGAGAACACTCTTGAGAGTTCCCTGGACAGCAAGGAAATCCAACCAGTCCATCCTAAAGGAAATCAATCCTGAATATCATTGGAAGGACTGATGCTGAAGCTGAAGCTTCAATACTTTGGCCACCTGATGCGAAGAACTGACTCATTTGAAAAGACCCTGATGCTGGGAAAGATTGAGGGCAGGAGGAGAATGGGATGACAGAGGATGAGATGGTTGGATGGCATCACAACTCTATGGCCATGAGTTTGAGTAAGCTCCGGGAGTTGGTGATGGACAGGGTAGCCTGGTGTGCTGCAGTCCACAGGGTAGCAAAGAGTCGGACACCACTGAGCGACTGAACTGACTGAAAGTCTCTTCCCTAATATGTATATTTATATAATATAATATAATATAATATAATATAATATAAAAATGTATATTTCTTCTCTTTCAGAAAACTCAGATATATGCATTCTACCATTTCCATTCTCCTTATTTCTCAACTACTGATCACATAGTTAATTCTGTAAGAACTAAGCAACCTCATTCTAATTCTTTAGCTTCCTTGGCTCTTTATTCTATGTTCGTTCTGTTACCTCAGGACTTTTTTTTCTCCTCATTTCGTCTATTTTTAAGTTAAAACACAAACTTGAACCTTGTTTATAAGGGTGATATAGTGTTACAGGAGGAAAAAATGCCACAGTTTTGAAGTGAACTTTATATATAACTTATGTTCTAAATCTCTAAAATTTGTGTCCAGAAGTCCTTTTCCTAATTTCCTCAGAAACCACCTACCTGTCCACTTCTTCCAATTAATCTTTTAAGTTATTTTTATTGTTTTATTTTTATATTATTTAACTACTAGTATTGCTTTTATTTTCAAATTTTTAAAAAACTATTAAAAATAGGAAACATTTAAATTATATTGCAGGCTAATAATATATGATATGATAATAATATATAATATATGATATGATAATATATTGCCTTTCTCAAAGAAAGGCAATGCCAAAGAATGCTCAAACTACTGCACAATTGCACTCATCTCACATGCTAGTAAAGTAATGTTTAAAATTCTCCAAGCCAGGATTCAACAATACATGAACCGTGAACTTCCAGATGTTCAAGCTGGTTTTAGAAAAGGCAGAGGAACCAGAAATCAAATTGCCAACATGTGCTGGATTATCAAAAAAGCAAGAGAGTTCCACAAAATCATCTATTTCTGCTTTATTGACTATGCCAAAGACTCTGACTGTGTGGATCACAATAAACTGTGGAAAATTCTTAAAGAGATGGGAATACCAGACCATCTGACCTGCCTCCTCAGAAATCTGTATACAGGTCAGGAAGCAACAGTTAGAACTGGACATGGACCAACAGACTGGTTCCAAATAGGAAAAGGAGTACGTCAAGGCTGTATATTATCACCCTGCTTATTTAACTTATATGCAGAGTACATTATGAGAAACGTTGGGCTGGAGGAAGCACAAGCTGGAATCTAGATTTCCAGGAGAAATATCAATAACCACAGATATGCAGATGATACCACCCTTATGGAAGAAAGCAAAGAAGAACTAAAGAGCCTCTTGATGAAAGTGAAAGAGTGAAAAAGTTGGCTTAAAACTCAAGATTCAGAAAACTAAGATCATGGCATCTGGTCCCATCACTTCATGGCAAATAGATGGGGAAACAGTGGAAACAGTGGCTGACTTTATTTTTTGGGGCTCCAAAATCACTATAGATGGTGACTGCAGCCATGAAATTAAAAGACGCTTACTCCTTGGAAGGAAAGTCATGACCAACCTAGACAGCATATTAAAAAGCAGAGACATTACTTTGCCAACAAAGGTCCGTCTAGTCAAGGCTATGGTTTTTCCAGTGGTCATGTATGGATGTGAGATTTGGACTGTGAAGAAAGCTGAGTGCCAAAGAATTGAAGCTTTTGAACCGTGGTGTCAGAGAGGACTCTTGTGAGTCCCTTGGACTGCAGGGAGATACAACCAGTCCATCCTAAAGGAGATCAGTCTTGGGTGTTCATTGGAAGGACTGGTGCTGAAGCTGAAACTCCAGTATTTTGGCCACCTCTATGCGAAGAGTTGACTCATTGGAAAAGACCCTGATGCTGGGAGGGATTGGGGGCAGGAGGAGAAGGGGACATCAGAGGATGAGATGGCTGTTTGGCATCACCGACTCAATGGACATGGGTTTGGGTAAACTCTGGGAGTTGGTGATGGACAGGAAGGCCTGGCGTGCTGCAGTTCACAGGGTTGCAAAGAGTCGGACATGACTGAGCAACTGAACTGAACTGAATAATACACGAATTCTGTTGGTATTCTGAAAATATTATAATTCCTAAATACAACTTGCCTAAAAACTTAATTTTTCTTTTAATCTCAATAATTTATGAACTGTAATAACAGATAATATACAGGCAAGTTTAAAATTATATCCATTTAGTGCTAATATCAAAATATCTGAGAACAAGCCTGCAAGGTTTGAATGCATATAAGAACAAAGATATTGAGTAAACCTTCTCAGATTGGGCTTTTTATTTTCAAGTTGTAAACTTTCGCAACCTCTTCCTTCTGAGAATTACTGAATTTTCTTACCTTTTTTCTGCTTTATCAGTTCCTCATGTGCCAGATTTCTCTCACTTGTTTCATTCTCCAAGGCCTTTTTATATTGTGCCGCTTCTCTGGAAAGAATGTTCAGGTTATCTTCAGCTTGTGTTCTCTCTAACTCTAAACGATGAATCTTTTCCTGAAGAGTTTTTAATGCTAATATAAGAGCTGTTGAAAAAATTTCCTTGATATTTTAAGTGAGAATTTTTGAGCACTTATAATCATAGCAGCATATAAAAGTGGGCAGTATATTTTTGCTAGTTAAGTAAAAAAAAAAGTAATTTATATTCCTCATAAAAAAGAAAAATGACTAAAATTCTAAAGAGGGACAAATTCTAACATGTCTTATAAAAATAATATATTTATGATTATATTTAGTAATTTTCTAAGTTTGAGATGTGAGAAAGCTAATAATCACATTTTAATTTAACAAAGCAAATATGTTCAAAACATATGCAAAAAAGATATATATGTATATGTGTGTGTGTGTGTATAGAGAGAGGGAGAGAGTTAGAGAGACAGGAGTGTGGGGAGGAAGGGAAGAAGCGGGTGAAGAAGGAAGGAAGAGAGGGAGGAAGGGAGAAAGGAGGGGAAGTTTGAGGCATACAAGTCTGAGCATGGATAAGGAAAATTAAAATATGCTGTTCACTAATTAACAAGGAAATTTAGGTTTAAAGTTAAAATTTTTTCTCAGTTCTTGATGTATTCAGTTTCAGTCAAATCACAAACATTTATTGTTTCTTTGTACAAGATATAATGTTAATTTTTAGGACATATGAGGTAGAACACTGCTTCTTCCATCAAGAAAAAATTACAACCTAGTGGTTTAACTGATGTCAGGCTTGAAAGATTGTGTTACACACGTACTACTATGATTATTACTCATATATTAATATCTTCATAATTCAGGTAAGCTCAAGTTATAAAATTTTCAAGTATTATATGTTCTTCTAAGTTACAACTTCAAATTATAAAACTAGAGATGAATGGAATATAAATAAATGTTCAAGATTAACTTTCATATAGTTCATATCCAATTAGAAAGATATGTGTTAGAGATTATTGTTTGGTTTAGATTAATATTTCTTGTAGTTGCTTTGTTCCACAAAGCTATAGTCTATTTATAATGGCAACCATTATTATAAAAGATCAAAAAACATGACTATCAGTATCTTAGAAAGTAATGTATATGGTACAGGTATTCCTGGAATCATAAATGTTTTTCTAATTCAATTTTAAGATTCTCCTAAACTTATATTTTAAAAGTTATAATACTTGTATTTTGTAGTTACTCCAATGAACTGGATTCATGAAGAATTTTCAAGGGTAATTTCGGATATATGCAATTTCTGAATTTAATTCTTGACTAAGATTAAAATCAACTTAATTCTTTAATATTCTAACCATCTTATTCATTAGAAGGATTCTCCAAATCTGACCTTTTATTCTTCAGAATATTTTCCTATTTTGAATGACATTTTTAATGATAAATCTGCAATATGTGCCTAGCTGGTTATATTAATTTTCATCTTATAGCAAAGAAGCCAAAATAAAAAATGTTAAGTAAATTAAATTTACAGAAACTTTAAGCAACAGAGTCAAAATTAGCATTTTACTAAGATTAGTTAAATATACAATCATCTTATTTTCTACATAAAAGTGAAGAGTTTTATATAACATGCTTTCTAATTCCCCTAATTTTAAATGTGATTTTTTTATTGGCATTACCTTGGCTATTTGGACTACGAAGCATCTTAGAAGATGTAACTTCTAAGTTCACAGAGTAGCGAGTCTGAGATGATTCATCACTCTGGGTGACTGATGGAACACACACTCTTTCTGGAGGTTTAAGATAGCTTCCGACTATACTATGCATTAATTCAGAATCCATTATCTGTAGAGAATAAAGGAAAGACATAGTATAGCATCATTTTTTTCCTATGTGGATAACAAAAATATCAGAAAAAATTCAGGTGGAACTTTTAACATAAATATATAATCATATACTGTGGAATTATGCCTTTATAAAGTTTATTATCACAAGTTCAACCATAATAAGCTCACCAGTAAAAGAAAAAAATGACAATTTACTCTATAAACAGTATAGACAATCCTGCCTGATTCTCAGAGTATATGCTCTGAAGTGAGCATTACATGAGTGGTGTGAATTTGCTGGCTTCTCACTTGATTGTAAGATCATCATCTGAGCATTCCTCTACAAAGAGTTTGACTCTATCATTCAAACATAAAGTACATATTCTAAAAGACAACAAAGCTTTGAAACACAAGCCATTCATATAATATGATTCTCTAGATTCCAATATGACTTCCTACGGCATTTTTAAGGGTAATTTTGGATATATCAATTTCTGAATCTAAGCCTTGAATTCCACAACCCTATATACAAAGGATCATAAGAGACTACCACCAGCAGCTATATGCCAATAAAATGGACAACTTGGAAGAAATGGACAAATTCTTAGAAAAGTATAACTTTCCAAAACTGAACCAGGAAGAAATAGAAGATCTTAACAGACCCATCACAAGCACGGAAATTGAAACTGTAATCAGAAATCTTCCAGCAAACAAAATGCCAGGAACAGATGGCTTCACAGCTGAATTCTACCAAAAATTTAGAGAAAAGCTAACACCTATCTTACTCAAACTCTTTCAGAAAATTGCAGAAGGCAAACTTCCAAACTCATTCTATGAGGCTACCATCACCCAAATACCAAAACCAGACAAAGATGCCACAAAAAAAGAAAACTACAGGCCAATATCACTGATGAACATAGATGCAAAAATCCGTAACAAAATTCTAGTAAACAGAATCCAACAACATATTAAAAAGATCATACATCATGACCAAGTGGGCTTTATCCCAGGAATGCAAGGATTCCTTAATATCTGCAAATCAATCAATGTAATACACCACATTAACAAATTGAAAGATAAAAACCGTATGATTATCTCAATAGAAGCAGAAAAAGCCTTTGACAAAATTCAACATTCATTTATGATAAAAACTCTCCAGAAAGCAGGAATGGAAGGAACATACCTCAACATAATAAAAGCTATATATGACAAACCCACAGCAAACATTATCCTCAATGGTGAAAAATTGAAAGAATTTCCCTTAAAGTCAGGAACAAGACAAGGGTGCCCACTCTCACCACTACTATTCAACATAGTTTTGGAAGTGTTGGCCACAGCAATCAGAGCAGAAAAAGAAATAAAAGGAATCCAGATAGGAAAAGAAGAAGTAAAACTCTCACTGTTTTCAGATGACATGATCCTCTACATAGAAAACCCTAAAGACTCTACCAGAAAACTACTAGAGCTAATCAATGAATACAGTAATGTTGCAGGATATAAAATTGACACACAGAAATCCCTTGCATTCCTATACACTAACAATGAGAAAACAGAAAGAGAAATTAAGGAAACAATACCATTCACCATTGCAACAAAAAGAATAAAATACTTAGGAGTATATCTACCTAAAGAAACAAAAGACCTATACATAGAAAACTATAAAACACTGATGAAAGAAATCAAAGAGGACACAAATAGATGGAGAAAGATACCATGTTCATGGATTGGAAGAATCAATATTGTGAAAATCACTATAGTACCCAAAGCAATCTATAGATTCAACACAATCCCTATCAAGCTACCAATGGTATTTTTCACAGAACTAGAACAAATAATCTCACAACGTGTATGGAAATACAAAAAACCTCAAATAGTCAAAGCAATCTTGAGAAAGAAGAATGGAACTGGAGGAATCAACCTGCCTGGCTTCAGGCTCTACTACAAAGCCACAGTCATCAAGACAGTATGGTACTGGCACAAAGACAGAAATATAGATCAATGGAACAGAATAGAAAGCCCAGAGATAAATCCAGGTACCTATGGACACCTTATCTTCGACAAAGGAGACAAGGATATACAATGGAAAAAAGACAACCTCTTTAACAAGTGGTGCTGGGAAAACTGGTCAACCACTTGTAAAAGAATGAAACTAGAACACTTTCTAACACCATACACAAAAATAAACTCAAAATGGATTAAAGATCTAAATGTAAGACCAGAAACTATAAAACTCCTAGAGGAGAACATAAGCAATTTAAATATTTTAGAAATGTACTCTACTTAATAGATTATAGTCAATGTTAAATAACCACACTGAAACAGAAAATTGTTTATATACAAAATAATTCACCAGCACAATTTTTAAAAATAAAGTTGCTTTAAAATGGAAATTTAGAATTTCTTTCTATAAATTAATTTACTTTAATTTTTGAGAATTGCAAAATTTCATTGATTTCACTACCTTCCCAATTCACAAGGCAAGGGAAGACACTTCCATGACTATGTTTCCTGTGATGGCAGAGAACATATTTCACTCAACAGGGTTTTCTGCTTAGCCACTGCCATGATGTGTTGTCTTCAACGATATTCTTCATCAGTCTAGATTAGAAGTTATATAGCCTAGGAAGCTCTGCCAGAATACTTGATGCTCTTAAAATCTTGAAAGGCAATCATTTTTCTATTGTTATCAGCACTGGCTACCATTTACTAACCATGTCTCTGTCTCTCTGGGTTCTTGCTCCTCAGACACTGTCTGCTCCCCACAGGAGATTGCATCTATCTAAACTGTTGTTCCCTCAAAAAATAAGAGAGCAAAGTTAGGTAGAGCCCCAAAGGGCAGATGTTCTAAACATGATTGTACATCTTCAGAGAGAGGGTAGTGTTTAAAGCTATCCAAAGAACCTTGGAGTTACTCAAGATACTTGATTTAGTTTTCAGCTCCTGTTGAGTCTCTCCAATAATGAAAAGAATAAAATGTTGGATTAGTCACTATACACTGAAGTCCTTGGGAAGAGTGTCTGCTTCCTCTGTCCCAAATATGGTGGTATTTTACTAGATGAATTTTTGCATGAATTAGAAAACAATTTCAAATTCAAAGGTTTTAATGTATATGATTACTCAGAAGATACCAATAAATTAAAAATTAGACCAAAGTTTATTTAAATTAAGTGTGTAAACACATCTGAAAGTAGGCATAAGAAGAATAACAACCCACTAGGTTATGAATGAAAAGAAAGGAAACAATAAGAGAAAAGAGCCATGAGTTCTCACTGTACTAGGGGTTCCAGCTTAAGCCTTACAACCTAGTCCTATATTATAACCGAGTGCTTAAAAACTGCTGCTCAGTTGCTAAGTCATGTTCGACTCTTTGCAACCTTCTGGACTATATCATGCCAGGCTCCTCTGTCTTCCTGTATCTCCCTGAGTTTGCTCAAATTCATGTCCATTGAGTCAGCGATGCTATCTAACCATCTCATCCTCTGCCACCTTCTTCTCCTTTTGCCTTCAATCTTTCCTAGTGTCAGGGTCTTTTGCAATGAGTCAGTTCTTCACATCAGGTGGCCAAAGTATTGGAGCTTCAGCTTCAGCATCAGTCCTTCTGATGAATATTCAGGGTTGATTTCTTTAGGATTGACTGGTTTGATCTCCTTGCTGTCTGAGGGACTTTCAAGAGTCTTTCCCAGCACCACAATTTGAAAGAATCAATTCTTCAGTGCTCAGCCTTCTTTATGGTCCAACTCTCAGATCCGTACATGACTCTGGAAAAACCACAGTTTAGAACAAACAGACTTTTGTCAGCAAAGTGATGCCTCTGCTTTTTAATATGCTATCTAGGTTTGTCATAGTTTTTCTTCCAAGGAGCAAGAGTCTTTTAATTTTAATGGCTGCAATCACTGTCTGTGGTGATTTTGGAGCCCAATAAAACCTGTCACTGCTTCCACTTTTTCCCCCCTTGTATTTGCCATGAAGTGATGGGACTGGAATCCATGAACTTAAGGTTGTTTGAATGTTGAGTTTCAAGCCAGCTTTTTCACTCTCCTCTTTTCATCAAGAGGCTCTTTAGTTCCTCTTCACTTTCTGCCATTAGAGTGGTATCATCTGCATATCTGAGGTTGCTGATATTTCTTCTGGCAATCTTTGTTCCAGCTTGTGATTCATCCAGCCTGGCATTTCACTGATGTACTCTGCATAGAAGTTAAATAAGCAGGGTGACAATGTACAGCCTTATCGTACTCCTTTCCCAATTTGGAACCAGTCAGTTGCTCTATGTCCAGTTTTAACTGTTGTGTTTTGACCTATATACAGATTTCTCAGGAGGCAGGTAAGATGGTCTGGTACTTCCTTCTCTTTAAGAATTTTCCACAGTTTGCTGTGATCCACACAGTTAAAGGTTTAAGTATAGTCAATGAAGCAGAAGTAGATGGTTTTTCTGGAACTCCCTTGCTTTCTCCATGATTCAACAAAATGTTGGCAATTTGATCTCTGGTTCCTCTGCCTTTTTCTTAATCCAGCTTGAACATCTGCAAGTTCTCAGTTCACGTACTGCTGAAGCCTAGCTTGAAGGATTTTGAGCATAACCTTGCTAGCATATGAAAACAGTGCAATTGTATGGCAGTCAGAACATTCTTTGGCATTGCTCTTCTTTGGGATTGAAATGAAAATTGACCTTTTCCAATCCTGTGGCCACTGCTGTTCTCCAAATTTTCTGGCATATTGAGTGCAGCACTTTAATAGCATCCTCTTTTAGGATTTGAAATAGTTCAGCTGAAATTCCATCACCTGCACTTGCTTTGTTTGTAGTAATGCTTCCTAAGGCCCATTTGACGGCACATTCCAGGATATCTGGCTCTAGATGAGTGACCATGCCATCACGGTTATCCGGGTAATTAAGACATTTTTTTGTACAACTGTTCTGTGTATTCTTGCTATCTCTTCTTAATCTCTTCTGTTTCATTTAGGTCCTTACCATTTCTGTCCTTTATTGTGCCCATCCTTGCATGAAATGTTCCCTTGATATCTCCAAATTTCTTGAATAGATCTCTAGTCTTTCACATTCTACTGTTGTCCTCTATTTCTTTGCATTGTTCATTTAAGAAGGCCTTCTTATCTTTCCTTGCTATTCTCTGAAACTCTGCATTCAGTTGGGTGTATCTTTCCCTTTCTCCCTTGCCTTTTGCTTCTCTTCTTTTCCTCAGCTATTTGTAAAGACTCCTCCTCCAACCACTCTGCCTCTGTTGCATTTCTTTTTCTTGGGGACGGCCTTGGTCACCACCTCCTATATAGTATTATGAACCTCTGTCCATAGTTTTTCAGGCACTCTGTCTATCGGATATAATCCCTTGAATCTATTTGTTACCTCCACTGTAATCATAAGGGATTTGATTTAGGTCATACCTTAATGGCCTAGTGGTTTTCCCTACTTTCTTCCATTTAAGTCTGAATTTTGCAATAAGAAGTTCATGATCTGAGCCAGTCAGCTCCAGGTCTTGGTTTTACTGACTGTATAGAGTTCCTCCTTCTTTGGCTGCAAAGAACATAATCAACCTGATTTTGGTATTGACTGCAGCTGAGGTACCACTGCATAAAGAAACTATCCCCCACCTGAAGAATGTGTTAGACACAAATATTTAACTGCAAAGCATTTTCACTTGCTCTTGAGGGAAGCAAATGTTCCAAAATGGTCTGTTTAAACAACCAATATCTATTCTTGCTGGTGGCTGACTGTGACATCATCTTTGCATAATCTCAGAGGACTATTAGGGAGACAGCATTTAGGAGGTGATCAGAGATACTACAAGAGGGTCTTGAAACAGAAGACTCTCTGTTTGGCATTTCACTGGTAATTCTTGCTAATTTGCTGGTAATTCTTTAAAGTTTAGATTTTTCTTTAGAGAGACTGGAGAAAGGTCAATAGTTCTGTTTCTTTTATCTGGTTTTCTTTGTGTATGCATATAGGTTAACTTATCTAAAGAACAAACAAAATAAAGGTTGGACTAACTTTATTTTATTGTTAATGTATATTATTAAACTTTAAAAAGTACTCTTACAACTGAGTAGAAAAATCTGTGGTTAAGGGATCTGCTTTATAGGTTCTCTAGTAGATACTACAATCTATTATTTATAATATGTAATAATTAAAGCATTAAGATAGTGATGTAAAAATGACTGGTCAATAGAAATTAGTAAATCTAAGAACTTCACATAAATACTTCCAGAGGATTCAACATATGATTCATTTGTTGTTCATTCAATAAATGATGTTACAAAAAATGGGAAAAATCCAGTTAAACATTTACCTGATTGCACACATCAGTATAAAACTTCAGATATAGTACAGAGTTAATTTTCTTTAATTAAAAAAAAACAGTGGATAGTTAATCTTAGAAGAGGGTGAGACATTTTATGTTTAAAAGCAGGGAGAAAATAAAGATATAAAGGCTACATTAAAGTTCATACCACAACATATAGAAATTATGAACAAAATTGAAAGACAAAAGGAAAGCAGAATATATTATTTTCAATGCAGCATTCTGTCCAGGAATGTGTTACCTGAATCTTAGCACATCACAAAAGCCCCAAATGAAAGACATTCTATTTTTACAAAGGGGGGGACTGTTTTCTTTAAAAATGTCAATGTCATAAAAATGATGACACTTCTAAGTATATATATCCAAAATAATTGAAATCAGGGTCTCAAATAGATATTTGTACACCCATATTCATAACAGCATTATTCTCTACAGTCAAAAGGTGGAAACCAAACATCCATCAATGAATAAACAGATAAACAAAACATATAGACATATAACGGAATACTATTTGGCCTTAAAATGAGAGGAAATGCTAACACATGCTAAAACATGGATGAACATTGAGGACATTATGCTAAGTGAAATAAACCAGTCATAGAAAAACAAATACTGTATGATTCCACTTATATGAGCTATCTAGAGTAGTCAAACTCATAAAAACAGAAGTAGAATGGTAGCTGAGAGGAGGGGTAAATGTGGAGTTGTAGAGTTCCAGTTTTCCCAGATGAAAAAGTTCTGGAATATTAGTTGTACAACAATATACTAGTTGTACAACAATATATAGGTTGTACAACAATGTGTGGTAGGAGAGATGAATTAAAAACAAGATATGATTCAATGGGATCAATTCCATAACAAAAGCATACATAGAGTGTCACAGGAGCACAGAAGAGAGATTATCTAACTCTTTTTGTTTGACAGAGAGATAAGTAAAGCCAGAAATAATTTGGCATTATCAACAGTTTGGAAAGAGTAGTTTAGGTAAGTATAGCAGAGTGAACATATACACTGACTTTTGTTTCCTCTCTAAAACCCACTAAAATAATATTAAAACTTTAAAAAACTTTATAAACCTACAAGGACAAAGAAATCAGAAAAGGTGACAACAACATAACTTTGGAAAAGGGAAAACAGATGTACAAGTAATAACAGACTTAGCTAATGCAAAAAAGGCAAATTCCTAACTCAAGTAATGAAAGTGACTTTTAAACAGAATCTCTAAAATGGCTCATGAATTAGCTGCACCTCTGTAAGTAATGGGAGTCTTAGGTGGCTCAGGTAAAGAATCGCCTGCCAGGGCTGGAGATCCAGGAGAAGCGAGTTCAATCCTTGGGTTGGGAAGATCCCCTGGAGTAGGAAATGGCAACCCACTCCAGTATTCTTGCCTGGAAAATTCCATGGACAGAGGAATCAAGTAGGCTACAGTTCATGGAGGTGCAAGGAGTTGGACTCAACTGAGTATGCACACATGCACTGTGAATAAACTTGTAAGTTGTTAAGATAGGGCTGAAACCTAGAGAACAGGATGAAAGTTTAGTTTAGAAGTAAATTACATGTTTAAATCCCCTTTGCTTCTCCATATAACCAGAGATTGCTTTATCCCCAATCTGGGAAGAAGATTAGAAGTTTAGTTTTGTTTTTTTGTTTACAAATAGGGAATTTGGGAGTATCTCTGGATTGGGGGACACTCAACACAGATGAGGGTGGGAAACAGACTGAAAGCAGGAAGATTCAGTTCACAGAATACTGGTAGTCTACACATCCAAGTGGAGATGGGAAAATCCTTATCAAGGGACTATGACTAGCCCAAGGTAACTAAGATACTAAAGACAATAAAATGAAAGGATTGGATGAATTTGGAGTTTTCAATTTTTAAAAAATTATTATTTTTTCATCTTTTGGTCATGCCATGCAGCACATGGCATGTTATTTCCCTCACCAGGGACTGAACCTGCACCCCCTGCATTGGCAGTACAGAGTCTTAGCCACTGGACCACCAGGGAAGTCTCCTAATCAGTTTTTTAGTGCCCCATTTTTAAATATAAGTTGTTTAACCAAGGCTTACCAGACATTGAGGAAAGATATGAAAGACAGAGATCAAAACAAGCAGACAATAAGAGGCTTAACAGGAATATAAAATTTGCAAATACATAATTATTGGAGACAGAAGTATAAACAAGGAGGGACATGACAGATCCTAGTGAATTTGGTTGGAGCACACTAAATAAATGTTGGCAATAAGAGATGGCCAGAAGCTCTTAGAGGGAAACATAGGTGGTACACTCTATGATATATATCCCAGAAAGATCTTCTTTGACCCACCTCCTAGAGTAATGGAAATAAAAACAAACATAAACTAATGGGACATAATTAAACTTAAAAGCTTTTGCACAGCAAAGGAAACAATAAACAAGATAAAACAAAGACAACTTTCAGAATGGGATAAAATAATTGCAAATGAAACAACTGACAAACAACAAAATATACAAACAGCTCATACAGCGGAATAAAAGAAAAACAAACAACCCAATCAAAAAATGGGCAGAAGACCTAACAGACATTTCTCCAAAGAAAATATACAGATGGACAACAAACACATGAAAAGATGCTCAATATTAGAGATAGAGAAATGCAAATTGAAATGACAATGAGGTTATCACCTCACACTGACCAAAATGGCTATCATTAAAAAAATCTACAAACAATAAATGCTGGAGAGGATATGGAGGAAAGGGAACCCTCTTGCACTGTTGGTGGGAATGTAAATTGATACAGCCACTATGAAGAACAGTATGGAGATTCCTTAAAAAACTAGGAAATAAAACTACCATATGACCCTACAATCCCACTACTAGGCATATACACTGAGGAAGCCAAAATTGAAAGAGACATATGTATCCCATTGTTCATTGCAGTGCTATTTACAATAGCTAGAACATGGAAGCAACCTAGGTGGCCATCAATAGATGAATGGATAAAGAAGTTGTGGTACATAAACACAATGGAATAGTACTCACCATAAAAAGGAACGTATTTGAGTCAATTCTAATGAGGTGGATGAACCCAGAACCTATTATACAGAGTGAAGTGAGTCAGAACAAGAAAGATAAATACCATATTCTAACACATGTTTATGGAATCTAGAAAAATGGTACTGAAGAATTTATTTACAGGGGAACAATGGAGAAACAGACATAGAGAACAGACTTATGGACACGGGGAGAGGGGAGGAGAGGGTGAGGTGTATGGAAAGAGTAACATGGAAACTTACATTACCATATGTAAAATAGATAGCCAATGGAAATCTGCTGTATGGCTCAGGAAATTCAAACAGGGATCTGTATCAACCTAGAGGGGTGGGGTGGGGAGGGAGATGGAAGGGAGGTTGAAAAGGGAGGGGATATAAGTATACCTATGGCCGATTCATGTTGAGGTATGACAGAAAACATCAAAATTCTGTAAAGCAATTATCCTTCAATAAAAAATAAACAAATTTTAAAAAATGGGCAGAAGACCTAAACAGACGTTTCTCCAAAGAAAATACACAGATGGCCGACAAACACATGAAAAGATGCTCAATATTAGAGAAATGCAAATCAAAAAGACAATGAGGTATCACCTCACACTGACCAAAATGGCTATTGTTAAAAAATCTACAAAAAATAAATGCTAGAGAGGATATGGAGAAAAGGGAACCCTCTCGCACTGTTGGTAGAAATGTAAATTGATACAGCCACTATGAAGAACAGTATGGAGATTCCTTATAAAACTACCATATGACCTAACAATCCCACTACTAAGCATATACCCTGAGGAAACCAGAATTGAAGCAGACACATGTACCCCAATGTTCATTGCAGCACTTTTTACAATAGCTAGGACATGGAAGCAACCTAGATGTCCATCAACAGATGGATATAGAAATTGTGGTACATACATACAATGGACTATTACTCAGCTATAAAAAAGAATGCCTTTGAGTCAATCCTAATGAGGTGGATGAAGCTAGAGCCTATTGTACAGAGTGAAGTCAGAAAAAGAAACACAAACATTGTATATCAACACATGCATTTGGAATCTGGAAAGATGAACCTATTTGCAGGGCAGCAGTGGAGATGCAGACACAGAGAACAGACGTGTGGACACAGCAAGGGAAGACGAGGGTGGGATGAATTAAGAGAATAGCATGGAAACCTACACATTACCATATATGAAATAGATTCAGTTCAGTTCAGTTGCTCAGTCGTGTCCGACTCTTTGCAACACCATCAATCGCAGCACCCCAGGCCTCCCTGTCCATCACCAACTCCCGGAGTTCACTCAAACTCATGTCCATCGAGTCAGTGATGCCATCCAGCCTTCTCATCCTCTGTCGTTCCCTTCTCCTCCTGCCCCCAATCCCTCCCAGCATCAGGATCTTTTCCAATGAGTCAACTCTTCCCATGAGGTGGCCAAAGTACTGGAGCTTCAGCTTCAGCATCAGTCCTTCCAATGAACACCCAGGACTGATCTCCTTCAGGATGGACTGGTTGGATCTCCTTGCAGTCCAAGGGACTCTCAGGAGTCTTCTCCAACACCATAGTTCAAAAGCATCAATTCTTTGGCGCTCAGCTTTCCCCACAGTCCAACTCTCACATCCATACGTGACCACTGGAAAAACCATAGCCTTGACTAGATGGACCTTTGTTGGCAAAGTAACATCTCTGCTTTTTAATATGCTATCTAGGTTGGTCATAACTTTCCTTCCAAGATAGCAAGTAGGAATTTGCTGTGTGACACGGAGCTCAACCCAGTGCTCTGTGACAACCTAGAGTGGTGGGATGGAGAGGAAGACGGGAGGGGGATTCAGGAGGGAGGAGACATATGTATACCTGTAGCTAATTCATGTTGATGTATGGCAGAAGCCAGCACAATATTGTAAGGCAATTATCTGCCAATTAAAAAAAGAGAGAAATGGCTAATGAGTATATGGGCCAAACCACAAAGGATCTGTGTAACACACAAGGAGTTTGTATTTTATAGGATCAGGCAATGGGGAGGTAAGAAGGGATATAAAGGGGAACAACATGATCAGGTTTGTTGATCTGACAAGTTTATTCAGATAGCCCTGAGTGGGAAGAAATTACAGACAGACAAATTAAGAGGTTATTGAAGTAAGTAAAATGAGGAAAAATATAAGGCCTGAATGAAGACTGGAGTAAGTGAGATCAACATGAAAGATTCTTGGAAGATACAATCAAATGAACATAGGAACCAACTAGATATGTGAAGTGGAGGAGAGGAAAAAATCAAAAATACTCTCCAAGATTTTACTTGGGCAAGGAAAGAGATAGTAGTGGCATTAACAGGAATAAGGAATAATATAAAAGGAGATACAATCTGATGAAAACAACAAACTGTTTTAGATATAGTTGAATTTGAGTGCTTATGGACAAGAGCTATCCACCAAATGAATTGAAATACAGGTCTGGAGTTTAGGTGAGCAGTCTAGGCTAGATCTAGAGATACAGATTTGGTTATCCATTAGATTACCCAAGGAGAGCATAAAGATTAGCATGTGTGTATGCATGAAAAGGGGTGGCTAAGATTCAATGCCTTTATCCATTAGAGAGCTAATGTTATCTGTCCACTGTGGTGCCCTTCAGATATGTTGAGGCAAAAATTTTAAAGGTCAAGAATGACAGATTTAGGAGATAAATGAGGAGCTCAAAATGCTGATGACCACCTAGCATTTAGAAGACAAATGAAGAATCAAAGGAGATCAAAGAGGAGGGAGCAAAAGTGGAGGGGGTGGGGAGAAGCTGGAGAAAGTAGTAACAAAGTCAAAGTAAGAACAGGTAATTGTTTAGTATCTACATTAACATGCTATGCCTTGTAGAGAAAAACAAACAGGGCATGGCTTCTGCAGTCAAGTAGTCTGCCATCTCACTTTTGAAGAAAGATGAGTAAGAGACAATGAGAGGAGGGAAAAAACACAGGGGGTAAGTTCGCTAGCAGTATATCCAGTAAAATTAGTTTGCTTATTTCATAATTATTAAAATTGTATTGAGCATTCTTCAACTCTATTATCCTAAATGAGTCTAAATAGAAGAAATATGACTACATTACTACAATATCCAGTTTTTGAAAGAGTGCAAAGCAATGCCAATCTTTTATAAATTGTAATACATCATCTAATTGTTATGTGCATAATTAATTCTCAATGCCATGATATAAGTGCTACCTAATTTCCAAGAAAGTGTAACAACTTGTAGATTTAAAACATCTAGACTTACAAACATTTTATCTAATAAGTAGAAAGTTAGATTTTTCCTTACCGAACTTGAATACAACAAGTTTAAAACTTAACAATGCCTGAGATTATGTAAATGATTAGACTCTCCATCACCTTTACCTGTACTTTATCTTGAATATTCAGTTTGGAGAAATGTTCTTGATTTAATATAAAGTGAATAAAGGATATAAAATTATATAATTATAGCTCAATTTTTAAAAAGGACAATGCTAAACATAGATAAAAGACTATAAATGTACTAAATAATAGCAAATAATATCCATTATATTATATAATAATAATAATAATTGCAAATATATTAAATGTTACTAGAGGGACAACAGATTTTTATTTTGTTATTTTGAGAGAGGATGAGATGGTTGGATGGCATCAGTGACATGATGGACATGAGTTTAAGTAAGCTCCAGGAGTTGGTGATGGACAGGGAAGCCTGGCATGCTGCAGTCCATGGGGTTTGCAAAGAGTCAGACACAACTGAGCAACTGAACTGAACTGACTGATTTCTACTTTCTTACATATTCTCTACAATAAATACATATTAGTTTTATAATAAGAAACAAAATTTACTAATTTCTTTTTAATTAGATTTCTGCAAAGGTAGAAAACAGCTGAAGACATACAGAATCAATGGTTTATACTGATATTTGTAGAGGCACTTATATCTTTTCATTTTTAAGGGTCTTATGCCTCTTAAATCAACATAAATTCAGGGAAGGCAATTATGTTATTTCTTCTGTGAGTTCCTACAATCTAAACTTCTATGCTCTGCAAGAGGGTACTGTATTCTCAGGACCTAATCCAAAAAATACTTGTAAAATGAATTCCCTGAAACTAATCTGGTAGGTCAACAACTTTTCCCTACCTTCTTACACTAATGTTTGTCATAGTTAAACCAAACAATTCTATAAATACTGCCCTACATTTAAAAAAATCACACATTCAGTTCAGTTGCTCAGTCGTGTTCAACTCTTTACCTTGGTATATACTTTTGCATACAGTGTTTAATTTAATATCATTTTATTTAAGAAAGTAAATCATAATTATTAGAATTTTAAAGTATTACTGATATTTCTTCAGAAAGGTTTCATTAAAAAAAGTGATTCTGAAAGGGTTTGAACATTCTTATGTTTATTATATTTATCTGTCGAACTTTGTTTCTAATCATTTGTCTTCTAAAAAGTTAATTAACAGAAACTTCAATTAAGTAGAGATCAGAAGGGGGAGCTCTCATGCTCTGTGACACGGCTGAGTCCAACAGGAAGAAAAAATACTCTTCTTTCTTTTGAATCGGCAAAGATTCAGCCAATGAAAAGCCACAGACTCTTGATTTACTACAGCCCTCCCAACTTCCTTTTCCCCCCGCTATAAAAGAGTTCTCCTTCCCTTGCCCTGCTGAGACTTGCACAGGGCCCACCACAATGGCAGACTCCAAATTGTAATTTTGTGCTGATCCCAAATAAACCCATTTTTGCTGGAGAAATATCTGGCAGTCTATTTTTTTGGGTCAACACCCTTTAGAATGATTGATGGCAAAGTTATTAAATGTATAAAGAATTTAGAAATTGAGTCAACAAATAATGAATTTTAAAGTTAACAGTACTCAGGTTAGTTGCTATAAACCTTCCTTGGCCTTTACTTTTTTCCTCTCCCACAGATTGAGCACACTCAATATTTGGAATTAATTATGGGAGTACCGATTAGTTATGCAACCCAAGGGGGAATGAGCTATTGGACAATGATAAATCACTAAAGCTTATCTATTTAATTGCCAAAATTTATTTCAACTAGTTTTAAAAGAAATATTTCTAAAATGTTTAACCTATTTTTCTTCCTTTTAGGCAGAGTATACTCAACACAATTTAACCTTTGGGATGACTTAAGGATATCATAATAGCATTTTAATTATGCATGATGATACTTAGAGAATCACACTGATATTCGTTGATTTGCCTGCCCTTTTGCTGAAAAGTTCCAGAGTGTTACAGACTTTGTTTTCTGTCTTTTCACCTCTTGCTATCTCTTCCCTTCCTGTCTTCTTATGAACTACTCCATGCAAGTAGAATATCCTTCCCCTAATTACTTTCTGAACCTATAACAAATAAGAAACAATAAAACAATCACATTTCATTTATTAGCCATTCAAAGATGAAAAACACAGTCCCTGGCAGTCCTTAAAACATTAACAGCTTAATTATACTAAAAAGGGTGCCATGGGAACCCAGAGGATGGGCATCTAAAAAGTTTGGAGGTTTCAGAGATGGCTTCCTGGAGGAGCTAGTTCTCAAACTGAAAAACAAAGGATGAGTAAGTAGGATTTGACAGGCAAAAGAAAGTGAGAAAATGGATAGAGAGGAGGATCAAGTTTACAAGCAAAAGAAACAGCATGGTGGTAATAAAAATAATGATACCTCACCTTTATTACTTGAGGGGTTAATTTACTAAAATCCACCTAACAACTCTATGAGGACAATTATTTTCATTTTAAAGATGAGTAAACTGTGGCACAGAAAAACTGTTTTGTGCAAGGTAACACAACTAAAGTAGCAAAGTCAGAACTTGGGCAGCTTGATTCTAAAGCTCACACTTTTAACCACCAAGCTTTATTGCTTATTTATCCAAAGTCATGAAAGCTAGAGAGAAGGTGATGTTTTGGGAGAGCTACTACAAGAAATGTTGGAAGATTGCAAATATGCCTAAGTATTGCAGAAGAGAGGGCAGAAACCAGATCTGAGGAGCCTAGTAAGCCAGGCACAGGTGTTTGGATTTTATCCCATGGGCAATGAGAGTCACCCAACAGAGGAGTAGCAGTATCACATTGCCTTTGATAAAGATTTCTGAGAGTCAGAACAGAGAAAAACAACCAGAGGTTAGACTTCCAGACAGGAGACTATTCTAGGATGCTTCGTGTGAAAATAAAGATCTGAACCAAAGCAACAGAAGTGGGAATGAAAAGAAGGGGGACAAACTAGAGATAATTAGGACATTGAATTTATAGAATGTATGGCTGGGATGAAGAAAATTAATGATAGGGAGAAATTAAATATAGCTCTAGTCAAAGCAGAAAACAGATTTTGAGGGGTGTCAAGGTTAATATAAAAGGTTAATTTTAGACATGTTTGAAGTGTTTGTCAGACACTGTATGTGTGTGTGTGTGCGCGCGCGCATGCTTAATCGCTCAGTCATGTCCAATTCTTTGTGATCCCATAGACTGTAGCTCACCAGGCTCCTATGTTCTGGCAATTTTCCAGGCAAGAATACTGGAGTGGGTTGCCATTTCCTACTCCAGGGGATCTTCCCAACCCAGGGATTGAACCTGTGTTGTTTGCACCTTCTGCACTGGCAGGTGGATTCTTTACCACTGAGCCACCTTGGAAGCCCCCTTTGTAGGACAATAGAAAGAAAGTGAAGGGGCTCAGTCGTGTCCGACTCTTTGTGACCCCATGGACTGTAGCCTACCAGGCTTCTCTGTCCATGGAATTTTCTAGGCAAGAGTACTGGAGTGGGTTGCCATTTCCTTCTCGAGGGTACTTCCCGATCCAGGGACTGAACCTGGGTCTCCCACATTGCAGGCAGACACTTTACCATCTGAGCCACCAGCAAAGCCCTTGTAGGACAATAACAACATAAAAATAGCTACCACTTACACTGAGCTAATTCCAGCCACTAGTCAAAGAAATTTACATGTGTTGATCCACAGAATTGCCAAAGCAACCCTATAAGGTATTTATGTTAATTTCATTTTACTTGAGGCAACTAAGAGGTTAAGTAACTTTGCCAAAGGTCACATAGTTATAAGTGGCTGAGCTGGGACTTGAGCCCATCTACCCTAGATCAGAGTGTATTCTGCCTTTAATAGAGGCATCAAGGAAGAATGGCTTAGACTAAAGATAGGATTTGAAAGTCATCAGTATACATAGATAGAAGCTCAAGCCATGAATATTCACTTAGATACAGAGTGTGCAGTTTTTCTCCAAGTATGGTCTTTCAATCACTTAGGTATAAACACCTTGAGGATATTTTATAAAGTGAGGATTCCTGGGCATCCCCTAGGTCCATGTAAATAATCTCTGGGATAAGATGCAGAAATATGTAATTTTCACTTTCCAATTGATTCTTATGCAAAAGTTTGAAGATCACTGATAGGAATGAGCAAAGAACTGAGTAACAATGACATTGAGTTTATTAGAACTATGTCTACAATGAAAGCAAACAAGTTCTGAAGAAGTATAGTAAGGGCCTAAGCAAGCATCTGATCGATTTTTTAAATCAAATCTAAGCTACCATGTATTATAAGATGCAATAGTCTCTTATATACCACAAGAAGAGAAAAATAGGAGACCTCTCATGTAAAGCCAGAACAACAGAAGAGCTAACAAATACAATGTAGAATACATGGAAACTAAAACCACAATGCAAAAAGAGACAGCAAGAAAACTTGCAAGTCTCTACCTTTCAAGTACTGGGCACTAGCTAGAGGGAATTTTATCCAAAAGACAGTTCTTACACAGGTTTATGATCTGAATTCACACTACCAGCAGGGTGTGAGACAAAAAAACCTGCAATGCTCAAACAGAGAATTTAATTTAAAACGGTCTCAGGTAGCAGTGCAAATGACTGCTAGAGGCAAATGCAAGTCCTTTCTGAAGTAATCTGATTTCAATCTAGGACAATAACAACTATAAGATGTACCCCTATTTTGGAAGTGTTTTAAATGTGAAAAAAATATGTTTTAGAATCACTAAAATACAGTAAATGGAATGTAAATCAAGGACTATTCTGAATGCCCAGACACTTTGGGGTGGAGTGTTGGTGGAGTGGCTACTTTCTGGCTCTCGAGCGTACTTCACATATAATTTCATACAGGTGTTGATTTCTTTGTAAAAGAACTACCAAAAAGATTATTAAAAATTATAAAAATCCTTTTCTTCCCCATCACAATAAACATTTTTAATAATCCTTTTAAATATAAAAAGTCTCAACCATAAAAAAATATAAACCAAACAAACAAAACAACCAACAAGTGAGATCAGACAACTTGTACCCCAGAGTCTATGTAAATGCTTCAACATTCTCTGGAACTTTGAGAACTAGATTGCAAAATTCACCACAAGCCCTGGCAACTGTCCAGACACGGCAGGAGGAAGAGAAAACTTTGCTCCTGCCAAGGAAGATGATTTACTGTCCCAGTCCAACACTCGGGGTTTTTTCTTTCAGTCACAGGCCACAAACATACTAACTTAATATTTTCATTATATCCAGAATATCCTGGCCCCTTTTAAGAAAAGCTGATCACTTCTCAACAAAGCTACCATGAAAAAAAATTTCTTCAGCACTTTCATAATTTTCCAGAAAAGGAGTGTATTCCTGGTTCAGACAATGCACTTTTCATCTTTTCCAAGGGTAGTATAAAACATTGCACAAATCACTTCCCATGACTGCTCTGGGATCTTATAAAACTGCAATTTCACTGAATAGCAAGCATATCATCCAAATAGGTTGTTAGAGGACTAAACGGCTTTAGAGTGAAAGTTAAGCACTAATTGATCACTGTGAGAAGTCCCCCAATTCAAATGTGTGACTTACAAATACACTAATTATATAGCCAAAGTGCTGCCTTCTCCCTGCTTTTAAAAGATGAAGGTCCTCAAATCTCTCTCAGAGTGCAATCTATCTAGAGCAATTGATAAAAGAATTCTAATCTGATTCTCACTCTTGCCACTCCCTACCACAGTACTTCTTTCACTAAGGAAAGCTACTTCCTTTCCCAGGAGCAAATGTATACATATACGTATGTACATGAATATAGGGATTTTCTAAGACTGCAGAAAGTGAGGTTTCCAACACCCCTACCTACAATTTAATATTAACTTTCCCACAGAAAAAAGAGAATAATCGTTTTATATAGTGCCATTACTATTCCAACCATGTCATAAAAATACTGTTTCTACATCTATCTGTGGAAATTTTTTTTTTTTAAAGTAATACTATTCACAGGTAACAAAACTTAAACAGCACAATAGAAAATCTACTCCTGGACCATTGATTCCCAACCACATTTACTGCTTTCCCCTCTCTGAAGATAACTACCAATAGCAGATTCTTGAGAACAAAAAGAAAAAAATTATTCATATGCCTAAGTACTATTCTTTCAGTGACTCTCCTGTCATATACATCAATCAGCAGGAAAGAGTCATCAGATTCTAGAAGCTTGGCCATCTTTTCAATTACATTATTACTGGTTCATTCCTTACATTGCATCCTTGTTGCTGATGCTACACTCTTGGATTTGATGATGATGACATTCTTTTCTTAGGCAATTCCCCCTCCATTTCTATGGATCTGAGGACTGAATCTGCATGGTTCTATTAAGGAATATGTCATGGAGAGAGCTCTGGATTGAGACATAAGTCCTGGATTCTTTACTGTTTCTGACATTTAACTAGCAGATAATCTTAGTTGTCACTTCCTTTCTCTTAGCTTTGAAAAATATAAAATATTATGTAAATATTCAGTGGTAGAAGTAGCAGTGATAATAAACTCTTTATCATTCTTTTCTTGGGAGTTTCCTGTATTTCTATTTCAGAAATCTTTTTGACTTGTCAGGTTTTCCTTGCCCCTAATTAGCAATGTAATTCCTCTCCCTCGCTAATATATATGTATGTATGTGTATACACACATGTATGCATATATATATATATATATATATATATATATAGTCTTGACACTAAACTAGTTCTGAAGTTCTTACCACTTTACATTTCTAGAAATATTACTTTTATAGGGACTTCTGTTTATACAATGCATTTCTATTCTCCCTAATGAACAAAGGTACCTATAACCTGTATTGTTTAATAAGGCATAGTGGCTAAGAGGTGGCTTCTGCAGCAAGACTCTTTGGAGGTGAACCCTGCATGATCTGAGGTAAGTTTCTTAAATCTTCTATGGTTTCCCCTACCTATAAAATGAGAATAATAAGTCTATATACCTATTTCAGAGAATTATATGTAATAAATCAATACAAAGTTCTTAATATAGAGCTTGGCTCATAGGAAGCACACAATAAATGTTATTGATATCTTAAAACCTTTATATTATGAATACTATATCTAAAATTTTGTTAGTATTATCATTGATGTCCATAATGATACTGAAAAACCACAAAATTCAAAAATCCCTCTTAACTATCAAAACCTCAACTCTATCCATCTTATTCTAATATTATGTCATACTATGAAGTTTGCCAACAGATACTCTATAAATGCTATATAAGATGACTTTTCACAAAGTGAATTCACAAAGTGAATTTCCCACAATATTTAAATTACTTATAGTAGTAACTTTACAATAGTGTTGTACAAACCTGATTTTTATACCTAAGGCCTTCTCTACATTCAGTCCTCCTCAAACAACAATATTACTTTGGGGGTTGTCCTAATATATTTGTTTTTTATTTCTACTCAAGATGATAATTTATTTCTTATCAAGTACTGACCACCATTTCTCTGAATTTTAAGAGTTCAAATCTACCCAGATGTCCCAAAGGCACCTCAAATTCACATCTGAAACTTAGTATATCATCATTCCCCTGAAAACCTATCCTTTTATGTTTTTAATCTCACTTAATGGTACCATTCTCCCTACCCCTCAACCTACAAGTCCTGAGGATTTCAACACCTAAAACACTTCTTGAATCATCTATACCACTGCATTCTTACCACCACTAACTAGGTGTCTTAGCCTAGGCCTTCATCATTTTTTGCCTGGACTACGATTTGCCTAGACTCCTAAAGTGATTTCCCTGTCACTGATCTTGTCCCACTAAAGCTATACTCTTCTCTGACTCTAGAGTGATCTATCTAAAATTATATTCCAGTCATGTCACTTCAGAGAAGGAAATGGCAACCCACTACAATATCCTTGCCTGGGAAATTCCACAGACAGAGGGGCCTGGTGGGATCCAGTCCATGGGGTTTCAAGAGTCAGACATGACTGAACGATTGAACCACCACCATCACTATGTCACTTCAATGTCTAAAACACTTCAGTGACTCCTCACTGCTTTCAGGATAAAGATCATACATGTTCTCAGGGCATACTGGGCCCTCCATAACCCATTCTCTGTCAATCAAGTTCTTTTCTTCTGCCTATACTACATGAACATATGTTTCTAGTGTTCATGTTGTTCTTTTTTCCTAGAATAGTCTTACCTATTATGCAAGACATAGTTTATCAGTTAATCTGTCCATGAAGCTTTCCCTTTGCATACCTATATGCTTAATATATTATATTGAAATAATCTGATTATGTCCTCCCCATTAAACTGAAAACTGAGAGGACAGGGATCAAGTCTCATTCATCTTTATGACCTTAGTACCTAATTCAATACCTAATAAATGCTTACTAAGCTGAAATGAATTAAAAGCCTAAAAGCCATGCAGAGTTCCAAGATGAAACCTACTGACAAGTCATCTCAATATGAGGTAAAAGGACGATGTCTATGCCATGAGACAAAAGAGGGTTTGAATGACTAACAGGAACGCCTGAGTTATTCTTTCAAAAAGCAACACACCTAGGATTGTCTCCTTAGCATCCAGAGCTCAATATTCATAATTCCAGTTCTTTTTCCTATTAGCAAGTTGCAGTATCTTAACCACATCGACTTTTAACCCATATGCCTGAAGTGAACAACTGTTCTAAAGGGCTGAAGTAATCTATTGATGGACAGAGTTGTTGACAAGCTAGTCTGTAAAGAGACACCATTAAGCCCTTATGTTTTTTTCAAACTGGACTTGTTGGCACAACTGTTAAGGTCTTAACATGAGAAATAGCATATGTTATTGAATAACACAGAGGGCAAAAGGACAAAACCAGATTTTCCTGCCTAGCTGAGGTAGAAGCTTAGTTAACATGTCAAAATACATTTTACTTAAAACGCATCTGTGAAAATTTATATTACCCTCTTCTTAATTTTCCAATTCTTCATTAGTTTTTAATGTGTATACTTTATTCTAGCTAACTTAATATATCATTCTAGCTAACTATAACTATATAGCCAAATGTAGATGCGCTGAGGGTCTCTCAATGTTTCACCAGCAGCCAAAGTACAAGAGGCATAGAGAAGACCCTATTATGATGGCTAAACATAAGACAGCTTCATTGTTCCTAAGAACTTTTCGTGCATCCAAACAGCCTACTCCTGTGACTGTGTCTACATAACTCACTTAAGACTCAGATGACTTTTTATTAAAGCTAATGCTAGGAATCTGCATAATTTTCAGATTTCATTCCACTTCAGTTCTAACACCATTTGCTGAGTGCCTAAATGTGCCAGATTTCGTGCTAGACATGGAGGTAGAAAGAGAAAAAGGTCACAGTCTAAGGGGAAATAAATTCAGTGTCTAACCAACATGGGCCTTTGAACTTAACTCTAAGCTAGTACGAAGCGGTTGTTGTTGTTCAGTTGCTAAATTGTGTCCAACTCTTTGTGACTCGGTGAATGCTGCACGCCAGGCCCTTTTTGACTTTTCATACTGTTCATGGCGTTCTCCTGGCAAGAATACTGGAGTGGTTTGACATTTTTCTCCTCCAGTGGACCACATTTTGTCAGAACTCTTCACTATATAGACCCATCCATTTTGGGTAGCTGTACACGGCATGGCTTGTATCTTCATTTAATTATCCAAGACCCTTCGTCAGACAAGGGAAGTACTTCCCTTGTCCCTTTGCCTCCACAAAGGTAAGTACTAAGCTGGTGTCCCACAAAACTTGCGGTTGACCCTCCAATGCTGCTTTCACTGTGGTAACTGACCAGGTTTGCCAGTCTAGCTCAAATGAGCTCTGACTAAGACAGACTCAATTTCCTTTAACATGATCAACTCTCATCTTTGAACTAAAAACTTCCTATTGGCTGCAAACTAGATTTCACTGAAAGATATACAAGGGGTGCAGCACAGCAAAACCAAAAGGCACAGCCAAACGTATTTGCAATGATAAGTTCAATAATTAATAATATTCTTATGTACATGAATATAGCTAATAACTTCTTATAATTACATTATATATAAATCCCTAGTATTATGCTAGCTGAGAGATTAGAGTATTTGGAAAGAGGTTTGACAAAAAAACAAAAGCAATACATAAACTGTTTTATCCCCCTGATTACAAGAGTAATACATGCTCATTCTACAAAATTTGGAAGTCACAGAACAACAATCACTATAAACTCTAGCAGTCTAAGACTGTTAAGGTATTTACATACTATTTTGGTATCTACGGTAGCTCAGACAGTAAAGAACCTGCCTGCACTGAAGGAGACCTGCATTTGATCCTTCGGTTGGGAAGATCCCCTGGAGAAGGAAATGGCAACCCATCCAGTATTCTTGCCTGGAGAATTCCATGGACAGAGGATTCTGGCAGGCAACAATCCATGGAGGTCTCAAAAAGTTGAACACAACTGAGCGACTTTCACTTTCTTTGGTATGTATTAAATCAGTCTTTATTATTTTAACCAAAGTTCAGTCAGTTCAGTTGCTCAGTCGTGTCCTACTCTTTGAGACCCCATGGACTGCAGTTTTCCACCAGGCTTTCCTGTCCATCACCAGTTCCCAGAGCTTGCTCAAACTCATGTCCATCGAATCGGTGATGCAATCCAACCATCTCATCCTCTGTTGTCCCCTTCTCCTCCTGACTCCAATCTTTCCCAGCATCAAGGTCTTTTCGAATGAGACAGTTCTTCGCATCAGGTGGCCAAAGTAGTGGAGATTCAGCTCCAAGCATCAATCCTTCAAATGAATATTCAGGACTGATTTCCTTTAGGATGGACTGGTTTGATTTCCTTGCAGTCTGAGGGACTCTCAAGAGCCTTCTCCAACTCCACAGTTCAAAAGCATCAATTCTTCGGCGCTCAGCTTTATAGTCCAACTCTTACATCCATACATGACTACTGGACAAACATTAGCTTTGACTAGACAAACCTTTGTCAGCAAAGTAACATCTCTGCTTTTTAATATGCTGTCTAGGTTGGTCATAACTTTTCTTCCAAGGAGCATTTTTTAATTTCATAGTTCCAATCACCATCTTTGGTGATTTTGGAGCCCAAGAAAATAAAGTCTCTGTTTCCATTGTTTCCCCATCTATTTGCCATGAACCGATGGGACCAGATGCCATGATCTTAGTTTTCAGAATGTTGAGTTTTAAGCCAACTTTTTCACTCTCCTCTTTCACTTTCATCAAGAGGCTCTTTAGTTCTTCTTTGCTTTCTGCCGTAAGGGTGGCGTCACCTGCATTTTTGGGGTTTCTGATCTTTCTCCCAGCAATCTTGATACCAGTTTGTGCTTCATCCAGCCTGGCATTTCGCATGATGTACTGTACATATAAGGTAAACCAGTCAGGTGACAATATACAGCCTTGACGTACCCCTTTTCCTATTCGGAACCACTGTTGTTCCTTGTCCAGTTCTAACTGTTGCTTCTTGACCTACATTCAGGTGTCTCAGGAGGCAGGTAAGGTGGTCTGGTATTCCTATCTCTTTAAGAATTTTCCACAGTTTGTTGTGATCCACACAGTCAAAGGCTTTGGCGTAGTTAATAAAGCAGATGTTTTTCTGGAACTCTCTTGCTTTTTCGATGATCCGACAGATGTTGGCAATTTGATCTCTGGTTCCTCTGCCTTTTCTTAATCCAGCTTGAACATCTGGAAGTTCTCAGTTCATGTACTGTTGAAGCCTCACTTGGAGAATTTTGTGCATTACTTGTGTGAGATGAGTACAACTGTGTGGTAAGTTGGAGCATTCTTTGGCATTGCCCTTCTTTGGGATTGGAATGAAAACTGACCTGTTCCAGTCCTGTGACCACTGCTGAGTTTTCCAAATTTGCTGGCATATTGAGTGCAGCACTTTCACAGTATCATCTTTTAGGATTTGAAATAGCTCAATTCGAATTCCATCACCTCCACTAGCTTTGTTTGTAGTGATGCTTCCTAAGGTCTACTTGACTTCACACTCCAAGATGTCTGGCTTTGGTGAGTGATCACACCATCATGGTTATTTGGGTCATGGAGATCTTTTTTGTATAGTTCTGTGTATTCTTGTCACCTCTTCTTAATATCTTCTGCTTCTGTGAGGTCCATACCATTTCTGTCCTTTATTGTACCCATCTTTGCATGAGATGTTCCCTTCATATCTTTTCTTGTAGAGATCTCTGGGGATTCTATTGTATCCCTCTATTTCTTTGCAATGATTACTGAGGAAGGCTTTCTTATCTCTCCTTGCTATTCTTCGGAAGTCTGCATTCAGATGGGTATATCTTTCCTTTTCTCCTTTGCCTTTTGCTTCTCTTCTTTTCTCAGCTATTTGTAAGGCCTCCTCAGACAACCATTTTGCCTTTTTGTGTTTCTTTTTCCTGGGGATGGTTTTACTCACAGCCTCCTATACAATATCACGAACCTCCATCCATAGTTCTTCAGGCACTGTCTATTAGATCAAATCCCTTGAATCTATTTGTTACTTCCACTGTATAAATTTAAGGGGTTTGGTTTAGGTCAAACCGAATGGTCAAGTCGTTTTCCCCACTTTCTTCAATTTAAGTCTGAATTTGGTAATAAAGAGTTCATGATTTGAGCCACAGTCAGCTTCCTGTCTTGTTTCTGCTGACTGTATACAGCTTCTCTATCTTCGGCTACAAAGAATATAATCAACTTGATTTCAGTATTGACCATCTGGTGCTGTCCATGTGTAGAGTTGGTTTTTTGTTGTTGTTGTTGGAAGAGGGTGTTTACTATGACCAGTGCGTTCTCTTGGCAAAACTCAGTGAGCCTTTGCCCTGCTTCATTTTGTACTCCAAGGCCAAACTTACCTGCTACTCCAGGTATTGCTTGACTTCCTACTTTTGCATTCCAGTCCCCTATGATAAAAAGGACATCTCTTTTTGGTGTTAGTTCTAGGAGGTCTTGTAGGTTGTCACAGAACCATTCAGCTTCTTTGGCATTAGTGCTTGGGGCATAGACTTGGATAACTGTGATATTGAATGGTTTGCCTTGGAAACGAACAGAGATCACTCTGTTGGGTGCAACAGAGATTGCATCCAAGTACTGCATTTTGGATTCTTTGGTTGACTATGAGGGCTATCCATTTCTTCTAAGGGATTCTTGCCCATAGTAGTGGATATAATGGTTATCTGAAATAAACTCACCCATCCTGGTCCATTTTAGTTCACTGATTCCTAAAATGTCGATGTTCGCTCTTGCCGTCTCCTGTTGACCACTTCCAATTTACCTTGATTCAGGGACCTAACATTCCAGGTTCCTAAGCAATTGTTCTTTACAGTATCGGACTTTACTTCCAATACCAGTCACATCCACAACTGGGCATTGTTTTTGTTTTGGCTCTGTCTCTTCATTCTTTCTAGAGTTATTTCTCCACTCTTCTCCAGTAGCATATTGGGCACCTACTGACCTGGGCAGTTCATCTTTCAGTGTCATATCTTTTTGCCTTTTCATACTGTTCATGGGGTTCTCAAGGCAAGAATACTGAAGTGGTTTGCCATTCCCTTCTCCAGTGGACCATGTTTTGTCAGAACTCTCCACCATGACCTGTCAGTCTTGGGTGGCCCTACACAGCATGGCTCATAGTTTCATTGAGTCAGACAAAGCTGTGATTCATGTGATGATCAGTTTGGTTAGTTCTCTGAGATTGTGGTTTTCATTCTGTCTGCTCTCTGATGGATAAGGATAAGAGCCTTGTGAAAGCTTCCTGATGGGAGAGACTGACTGTGGGGAATCTGAGTCTTGTTCTGATGGGCGGGGCCACGCTCAGTAAATCTTTAATCCAATTTTCTGTTGTTGGGGAGACTGTGTTCCCTCCCTGTAATTTGGCCTGAGGCCAAACTATGGTAGGGATAATGACAGTAGTGGTGACCTCCTTCAAAAGGACTTATGACCGCACTGTTATATTCAGTGCCTCTGACCCACAAAAGGCCAGTGTCGACTCATGCCTCCATCGGAGAATCCTGGATACTCACAGGCAAGTCTGGCTCAGTCTCTTGTGAGGACATTGCTTCTTTTTCATGGTGCACCCAAGGTTTTGTTTGTGCCCTCCAAGAGTCCATTTCCCCAGTGCTGTGAAAGTTCTGGAGTCAAATCCCACTGACCTCCAAAGTCAAACTCCCTAGGGGTTCTCAGTCCCTTTGCCAGATCCCCAGGTTAAGAAATCTGTTGTGGGTCCTAGAACTTTCTTAAAAGTGTGAGAATTTCTTTGGTATAATTGTTCTGCAGCTTATGGGTCATCTGCTTGGTGTCTCTGTGGTGGGACTAATCTCGACCTCCTCCAAGAGGGCTTATGCCACACGCTGCGTGTCCCAGGTCTGCTGCAGCCAGAGTTCCTGTCCCCATGGCAAGCCACTGCTGACCTGCGCCTCCGCAGGAGACAGTCAAACACTCAAAGGCAGGTCTGGCTCAGTCTCTGTGTGGTTTCTGGGTTCTGGTGTGCACAGGGTTTTGTTTGAGCCCTCTGAACATCTCTGGTGGGTATGGGGTTTGATTCTAAATGCGGATTGCAAAATACAAAATGTTTATGTAAATTGCCTTTCTACTTAACAATATATGATAAATATTTCCTTGTATCATTAAATATTCTTTTAAAGTATATTTTTTAGTAGCAGTAGATAAATATTTATGTAAACTACCTTTTTTTTTCATTAAGATACAGTCTAGAAAATAGTATTAAGTTAAAGACAGTTTTGATGCTTCTGATACATACTGCCAGATTGCCTGGGGCTATTTTAGATGAAGAGGTTACCGTTGCTTAGACTGAGACAAAGTCTTACAGTTCACAATTCTCACCATGTCTTGAGGCTATTTCTCCAATTTATAATATTCTATTTTAGGCAAAGTTCCTCTTGGTTAGTTTCTTGTTCAAACTTTATGACAAATCAGATTAGTAGAAAAAATAGAAACTGTACGTATATAGAGTAATATATATCAATCTGCCTACTACATTGTTAATAAAAGTATCTCTAAAATGCTTAAACAGAAGAAACTGAGATTCTAGGAAGTACCTACAACAAATTTCCTTCTTCTTTAAACCTAAAGCTCGTATGTGTGCATGCATGCTCTGCTGCTGCTGCTGTTGCTAAGTCATGTCAGTCATGTCTGACTCTGTGCGACCCCATAGATGGCAGCCCACTAGGCTCCCCTGTCCCTGGGATTCTCCAGGCAAGAACACTGGAGTGGGCTGCCATTTCCTTCTTCAATGCATGAAAGTGAAAAGTGAAAGTGAAGTCGCTCAGTTGTGTCTGACTCTTAGTGACTCCATGGACCACAGCCTACCAGGCTCCTCCATCCATGGGATTTTCCAGGCAAGAGTACTGGAATGAGTTGCCATTGCCTTCTCCACGTGTGCTCAGTCATATGCAACTCTCTGGGACCCCATAGACTATAACCTGCTAGGCTCCACTGTCTATGGAATTTTTCAGGGAAGAATACTGGAGCAGATTGCCATTTCCTACTACAGGGGATCCTCCCAACCCAAGAATCAAACCTGTGTCTCCTGCAGGCAGACTATTATTTTTTAATTAATGTATTTATATTAATTGGAGGATAATTACTTTACAATATTGTGATGTTCTCTGCCATACATCAACATGAACTGGCCATAGGCATATATGTGTCCCCTTCTTCCTGAATGCCCCTCCCACCTCCTCCCCCATCCTATCCCTACAGGTTGTCACCAGAGCACCCGCTTTTGGTTCCTTGGGAGTTTGGAGGTCATCAAACTCCCACAGGCTATTTTAAATATGGTAATATATATGTTTTAATGCTATCCTCTCAAATCATCCCAACTTTTTCTTCTCCCACTGTGTCAAAAAGTCTGTTCTTTATGTCTGTGCCTCCTTTGCTGCCCCGCACATGGGATTGTTGGTACTATCTTTCTAGATTTCATATATATGTGTTAACATATGATATCTGTTTTTCTCTTCCTGACTTACTTCATTTTGTATTATAGGCTGTAGGTTCATCCATCTCATTAGGACTGACTCAAATGCATTCTTTTTATAGGTGAGTAATATTCCATCCCAACATTTCATGCAAAGATGGCCACAATAAAGGACAGAAATGGTAGGGACCTAACAGAAGCAGAAGATATTAAGAAGAGGTGGCAACAATACACAGAAAACTATACAAAAAAGATCTTCACAACCCAGATAATCATGATGGTGTGATCACTCACCTAGAGCCAGACATCTTGGAATGCGAAGTCAAGTGGGCCTTAGGAAGCATCACTGTGAACAAAGCTAGTGTAAGTGATGGAATTCCAGTTGAGCTATTTCAAATCCTAAAAGATGATGCTGTGAAAGTGCTGCACTCAATATGCTAGCAAGTTTGGAAAACTCAGTAGTAGTCACAGGACTGGAAAAGGTCAGTTTTCATCCCAATCCCAAAGAAAGGTTAATGCCAAAGAATGCTCAAACTACCATACAATTGCACTCATCTCACATGCTGGTAAAGTAATGGTCAAAATTCTCCCAGCCAGGCTTTAACAGTATGTGAACTGTAAACTTCCAGATGTTCAAGCTGGATTTAGAAAAGGCAGAAGAACCAGAAGTCAAATTGCCAACATCTGTTGGATCACCAAAAAAGCAAGAGAGTTCCAGAAAAACATCTACTTCTGCTTTATTGACTATGCCAAAGTCTTTGACTGCATGGATCACAACAAACTGTGGAAAATTCCTCAAGAGATGGGAATATCAGACCACCTTACCCTGCCTCTTGAGAAATCTGTATGCAGGTCAGGAAGCAACAGTTAGAACTGGACATGGAACAACAGACTGGTTGTACAAGAAGTACATCAAGGCTGTATATTGTCACCTGGCTGATTTACTTTATATGCTGGACTGGATGAAGCACAAGCTGGAATCAAGACTGCCGGGAGAAATATCAATAACCTCAGATATGCAGATGACACCACCCTTATGGCAGACAGCAAAGGAGAACTAAAGAGCCTCTTGATGAAAGTGAAAGAGGAGAGTGAAAAAGTTGGCATAAAACTCAACATTCAGAAAACTAAGATCATGGCACCTGGTCCCATCACTTCATGGCAAATAGATGGGGAGACAGTGGAAACAGTGAGAGTCTTTATTTTTGGGGGCTCCAAAATCACTGCAAATGGTGACTGCAGCCATGAAATTAAAAGGCACTTGCTCCTTGGAAGAAAAGTTATGGCCAACCTAGACAGCATATTAAAAAGCAGAGACATTACTTTACCAACAAAGGTGTGTATAGTCAAAGCTATGGTTTTTCCAGTAGTCATGTATGGATGTGAAAGTTGGACTATAAAGAAAGCTGAGCGCTGAAGAACAGATACTTTTGGACTGTGGTGTTGGAGAAGACTCTTGAGAGTTCCCTGGAGAGCAAGGAGATCCAACTAGTCAATCCTAAAAGAACTCATGATTGATGCTGAAGCTGTAACTCCAATACTTTGGCCACCTGATGCGAAGAACTGACTCATTGGAAAAGACCCTGATGCTGGGAAAGATTGAAGTCAGGAGGAGAAGGGGACAACAGAGAATGAGATGGTTGGATGGCATCACCGACTCAATGGACATGAGTTTGAGCAAGCTGCGAAAGTTGGTGATGGACAGGGAGGCCTGGCGTGCTGCAGTCCATGGGGTTGCAAAGAGTCAGACATGACTGAGTGACTGAACCGAACTGAACTGAATATTCCACTGTGTATATGTACCACAACTTTCTTATCCATTCATCTGCTGATTGATATCTAGGTTCCTTCCATGTCCTAGCTATTGTAAATGGTGCTACAGTGAACACTGGGGTACATGTGTATTTTTCAATTCTGGTTTCCTCAGGTTATATGCCCAGTAGTGGGACTGCTAGATCATACAGTAGTTTTATTCATAGCTTTTTAAAGTAATCTCCATACTGTTCTCCATAGTGCTTGTATAGGTCTGCATTCCCACCAACAGCACTCTTTCGAGCATTTATTGTTTGTAGATTTTTTGAGGATGGCCATTCTGACTGGTGTGAGAGGATACCTATAAGAAGACACTGATGAAAGAAATCAAAGGTGATACAAATAGATGGAAAGATATAACATGTTCTTGGATTGGAAGAATCAATATAGTGATAATGACTATACTACCCAAAGCAATCTATAGATTCAATGCAATTGCTATCAAATTACCAACAGTATTTTTCACAGAACTAGAGCAAATAATTTTACACTTTGTATTGAAACAAAAAAGACCCCAAATAGCCAAAGCAATTTTGAGAAAGATGAATGGAACTGGAGGAATCAACCTTCCTGACTTCAGACTGTACTACAAAGCTTCAGTCATCAAGACAGTATGGTACCAGCACAAAAATAGAAATGCAGACCAATGGAACAAGATAGAAAGCCCAGAGATAAATCCACATACCTATGGACATCTTATCTTTGACAAAGGAGGCAAAAATAAACAACAGAGAAAAGACAGTCTCTTCAACAAGTGGTGCTAGGAAAACTGGTCAACTACATGTAAAAGAATGAAGTTAGAACACCTTCTAACACCATACATGAAAATAAACTCAGAATGGATGAAAGACCTAAATGTAGACCAGAAACTATAAAAACTAAGTCTTAGAGAAAACCATAGGCAGAACACTCTCTGACATAAATCACAGCAAGATCCTCTATGACCCACCTCCCAGAGTAATGGAAATAAAAACAAAAATAAACAAATGGAACCTAATTAAATTTAAAAGCTTTTGCACAATGAAGAAAACCATAAGCTAGGTGAAAAGACAACCCTCATAATGGTAGAAAATAACAGCAAAGGAAATACCTGAAAAAGAACTAATCTCTAGAATAAACAAGCAGCTCATGTAGCTCAATAACAGAAAAACAAACAACTCAATCAAAAAAGTGGGCAGAAGACCTAAACAGACATTTCTCCAAAGAAGACTTACAGATGGCTACTAAACACATGAAAAGATGCTCAATATCACTCATTATCAGAGAAATGCAAATCAAAACTACAGTGAGGCAGGCGGATTCTTTCCCACTGTGCCATCTAAGAAGCCCCTTGGAAATCACCTGGGAAGTCCCTGGGAAATCCCAAGGGCTGCAAGAGACATGGGTTCAATCCCTGGGTCAGGAAGAACCCCTAGAGTAGGAAATGGCAGACCCACTCCAGTATTCCTGCAGGGAAAATTCCATGGACAGGGGAGGTTGGTGGGCCTACCGTCCATGAGGTCGCAAAAAGTCAGATGACTGAGCATATACTCACAGTAAAGCTCACATTGTTGTTGTTATTCAGTCGTACCTAACTCTCTGTGACTGCATGGATTCATAAATACAGATAAATCAAAACTGCTAAACTCAATTCTGCAGAATATTTATAGTCTTTTATAGCATATTCTTCATATCTGTACTAAAAGGCAAAAATCTAAAAATTATCAAGCAATACTTGAAAAGTATTTACAATTATTTACAAAGCCTTTAAGCACCAAATTTTGTTCTAACAAGTTTAAAAAGTGGCACTGCTTTTATTACAGTTATTTTTTAACACATGAAGAAACAAGCAAGATTAAGTGACTTGTCTAATAAATAGTAAAAACAGTATTCAAATCAGGTCTCCAGACTCTAAATATGGTGCCCTTTCTGTTTCTGTACAGCTTTCAATAAATCATAGAGGATCTAATTCTCTCTATATTTGTCCTCAGATCACAAATAATATTAACAGATTTATTTTCCTAATGTTATTTATTTGAGCCAATATTAAAATAAGTTTGCATTCCTTTAGTACACACACTGATAATGGAGGGGGCGGTAACTAATACAACTGTTGATAGCAGACAGATGCGAGCTTAAGGTTAACACTTTTCCTTTGTTTAAATCCACACACAAACATGTCTGACTGAGTATAATTCAATTTGCAAATTCTTTTCCAAAGAAAACAAATATTTTATCTAACAGAACTATTTTCCCTTCAAATATACTACTATGAAGATAACTACTGAGAAAAATCTATCTTTAGAGTAAATTCTATTCTCTCCTTTAAAAAAAAAAGCACACACATATACTCAAAAATAAATATTTCCTTCCATTTCTTCCTCCTACCCACCAAGCCCCCAACTGCCTCTAACAATGAAAGAATAAAAATATTAACAATAGATGGTTTAATTGGTGATTTTCAACTTTTACAAAGCCATCCACTGTCATTAATTTAGCATTATCTTTAATATACTTGCTAATTATAGTTTGTGTGATTTAATTAAGTTGCTTTAAGAAACTTAGCTTTATTTTAGCAAGATTTGGACATATCTGCCTTCCTTTATAGTTCCTTAAGAGCAGAGACATTTTATTTTTCTATTATCCACTGACCTATTATATGATAGTCATTCAGTAAATATTTGTTGCAGTGATTCAATTAATGTAGAAATACATAAAATGCAACACATCTAATAATTAATAAACTTTATTAATATATGTAATGCATATATCCCACTACTTCAAAATCAGGATTTAACCTTAAATTATATTTGGCTTTTGCACAGCAAAGGAAACCACTGACAAAATGAAAAGACAGCCTACTGAATGGGAGAAAATATCTGCAAATGATATGACCAATAGTATCCAACATATATAAATAGCTCATACAACTCAACACCAAACAACCAACTCCATTAAAAAATGGGCAGAAGAATAAAAAGATATTTTTCCAAAAAGGAAGATGTTCAGCATAGCTAATCATCAGGGAAATGCAAATCAAAACCACAATGAGATACTACCTCACAGTTGTCAGAATGGCTATCAACTAAAAGAACACAAAAAACAGTGTTGGTGAGGATATGGAGAAAAAGGAACCCTCACACACTGTTTATAGGAATGTAAATCGGTGTAACCACTAAGGAAAACAGTATGGAGGTGTCTCAAAAAACTAAAAATAGTACTGCCATATTCCTATATCTGAAATATACATATATATCATATATATCTGAAAAAAATAAAACAAAAGCACTAATTCAAAAAGATACATGTACCTCAAGAGAAAAACAAGTACTGTATGATATCACTTATATGTGAAACCTATAAATTACAACAAACTAGTGAATATAAGAAAAAATAAACAGACTCAAGATACAGAGAACAAACTATTGGTTATTAGTGGGGAGAAGGAATGGGGGAATATGGATAGAGGATTAAGAGGTAAACCTATTATGTATAAAATAAAATACAAAGATATATTGTACAACATGGGGAATACAGCCAATATTTTATCATAGCTAATGGAGTATAACCATCAAAAATATGAATCACTATACAGTACACCTGTAACATAATATTGTACATCAACTATACTGCAATAAAAAAATAAAATAAATAAATAGATGAGGCAAGCAATAAGAAAATGAAACCAAATGTTAACAAATTTTTCATTCCAGGAGGTAGGTGAAAGGGTTTTATTAATATTATGCTATTCTTACTTTTTGTTTGAAATATTTAGCTTTTAAATGACATAAACTTTTAATACCTTACCTCTATATATGTATATATTCATGTAAAATATGTGGATAAGGAAAACAAGAATAGGAAAAAAAAATGAAACCAGCAGTGAAATTTGTCTATAAAATTTGTCATAAATTGTGTGTACCTGCCTAGTATTTCACAAATATTTCACAAATATTTCAATAAGGGCAAAGTGAATATAGATTTTTTAAAAAACAATAATTTTTAAAAAGCTATTAAAGTAAGCCAGAAATACAGGAGATTTAGACATTTAAAACATATTGCAGTAAATTTGGTAGGCTTTCCAATGGCTCAGTGGGTAAAGAACCTGTCTGCCAATGCAGGAGACACAGGAGACGCATGCTCAATCTGTGGGTCAGGAAGATCCTTTGGAGAAGGAAGTGGAAACTCACTCCAGTATTCTTGCCTGGAAAACCCTAGGGACAGAGAAGCCCAGTGGGCTACAGTTCAAACTGTCACAAAGAGTCAGACACAACTAAGCACGCACACATACTGCATAGTAAATTTGGTACATCAAACACAGATGAACTAGAGAAAATACTAAGAGAAAAAAAATTACTAAAATAGTAAATCTGATTTAAGTGGTTCACTCATTTATTCTTGAAAAATAGGAACAAAATAACACAAAAAAGAAGAAGGAATGCTTTTCTAAGAATAGTATGTATGATAATGTTTTAGGAAATAGGTGTTTTAAGGATGAAAAGAACATAATTCAAATCAGTCTTGTTAAGGAAAGAATTCAAATCAATTTTGTTACAGACATCTTAAAAATAAAATCTAAAGATTCAAAATTTAAAAACCTTTATGAGCCACCTGGACAACACATACACATACACACCAAGGTACACACATGATAAATAAACAGTTGATAAAACTATTTTTCTACAAGCCAAAATTTAAAAAAACACCTAGTATTTGGAAGTAAATCTATTTATGTTACTAAATGATAGATGATTAGGAAAATGTCCTTTAAAAACATAAACTGAAGTCAGTCAAAATATAGAGAGATAATATTTACGGTTCAGATGGCTTCAGTATTTCACAGTATGAAAAAGGTGAAACTACTGGAGAGAAACCACAGGTGTGCTTTTGCAAGCCTGTATGACTAGGCAAGGGCTTCCCTGGTGGCTCAATGGTAAAGACTCCACCTGCCAATGCAAGAGACACAGGTATGATTCCTGATCGGGAAAATCCCCTGGAGAAGATATGTCTAAAACAAGACTGATTTGAATTATGCTCTTTTCACCCTTAAAACACTCCAGTATCCCACTGACAGAGGAGCCTGGCAGGCTATAGTCCACAGAGTTGCAAAACTTAGCGACTAAACGACGACAACTAGGCAAAGTTGCAAAGAAATCTCAATATGAACAAATAACATGGGGTTTTGATTGAAGCAAAATATTCATAATTGTAGGCAGTCTTTCCAAACAATCTGCACATACACCACTCAGCCAGCTTAATATATAACAGTAGAGTACTGAAATGGAGCTGTTAGTCCAGTCTCCTGATTGTTCCAGATAAAGCTCTCCCTGACCCCATTTTTGGGTCGACTTCAAGTCTCTTGCTCAAGGAACACTTTGGAAGAACAAAACTTACATAGTTGTAAAGATTCAGCATATTATTTGTTCTTTCTAAATTTCTGTCACCTTTTAATATTATTGATCAAAATGAATAATTTCAGATCAGAAGGAACTTTATTAATAAAAACAGAAGTGAATCAGGCACAAATCTTATAAGAAAAAAAAAAGTTGCTCAGTTGTGTCTGACTCTTACATCTTTCACCAAAAACACTCTAACTCGAAACAGAAACCTGTAGCATAAAACACAAAGCTATAAAACTCCTAGAGGGTAACACAGAAGAAAACCTAGGTGACTTTGAGATTGGCAATGACTTTTTAGATACAACACCAAAGGCATAATCCATGAAAGAAAAACTGACAAGTATGCCTCTATTAAAAACTTCTGCTTTGCAAAAGACACTGGCAAGAGAATGAAAAGATGAGCCACAGTCTGTAAGAAAGTATTTGTGAAACATATCTGATAAAGAACTTGTGTCCAAAATATACAAAGAACTCCTAAAAGTCAACAACAACGAAAAACCAAACCAATCAGTTTTAACACTAATCTTTAAAAAGACCTGAACAGACACTTCACCAAGATATACAGGTGGCAAATGAGCATATTAAAAAATGCTCAACACCATATTTCACTAGGGAATTGCAAATTAAAATGAGATATCGTTATTTACCTACTAGAATGGCTAAAATCCAAAACAATGACAAACACCAAATGCTGAGAAGGATGTAAAGGAAGACGAACTCTCATTCAATGCTGGCGGACTGCAAAATGGAAAAGTCACTTTGGAAAATAGCTGGGAAATTATTACAGAGCTAACCATAAGTGATCATGGTGTGACCTAGAGCTAGATATCCTGGAGTGTGATGTCAAGTGGGCCTCAGGAACCATTACTACAAACAACGCTAGTTTAGGTGACGGAATTCCAGCTGAGCTATACCAAATCCTAAAAGATGATGCTGTAAAAGGGCTGCACTCAATATGCCAACAAATTTGGAAAACTCAGCAGTGGCCACAGGACTGGAAAAAGTCAGTTTTCATTTCGATCCTAAAGAAAGGCAGTGCCAAAGAACATTCAAGCTACTGTATAATTGTGCTCATTTCACATACTCGCAAGTGAAACCTCAAAATCTTTCAGGCTAGGCTTAAGCAGTACGTGAATCGAGAACTCCCAGATGTACAAGCTGGATTTAGAAAAGGCAGAGGAACCAGAGATCAAATTGCCAACAATCACCAGATCACAGAGGGAAAAAAAAGGGGGGAATTCCAGAAAAACATCTACACCTGCTTCACTGACTACACTAAGACCTTTAACTCTGTGGATCATAACAATCTGTGGAAAATTCTTAAAGAGATGGGAGTACCAGACCACCTTACCTGTCTCCTGAGAAACCTACATGCAGGTCCAGAAGCAACAGTTAGAACTGGACATAGAGCAACTGACTGGTTCAAAACTGGGAAAAGGAGTACTTCAAGGTTGTATATTATCACCCTGCTTGTTTAACTTATGTGCAGAGTACATCATGAGAAATGTGGGCTGGATGAACCACAAGCAGGAATCAAGATTGCTGGCAGAAATATCAACAACCTCAGATATGCAGATGATGCCACTCTAAGGCAGAAAGCAAAGAGGAACTAAAGAACCTCTTGTTGAAGGTGAAAGAGGACAGTGAAACAGCTGGCTTAAAACGTAACATTCAAAAGCTAAGATCATGGCATCTAGTCCCATTGCTTCATGGCAAAAAGATGGGAGAAAAGGGGAAACAGTGACAAATTATATTTTCTTGAGTTCCAAAATCACTGCAGATAGTGACTTCAGCCATGAAATTAAAAGATGCTTGCTCCTTGGAAGAAAGGATATGACATACCTAGACAGCATATTAAAAAGCAGAGACATCATTTTGCCAACAAAGATCTATATAGTCAAAGCTATGGTCTTTTCCAGCTGTCATGTACGGATATGAGAATAGGACCATAAAAAAGCCTCAAAACCAAAGAACTGACAGTTTTGAATTGTGGTGCTGGAGAAGACTGTCAAGAGTTCCTTGGACAGCAAGGAGATCAAACCAGTCAATCCTAAAGGAAATAAACCCTGAATACTCACCGGAAGGACTGATGCTGAAGCTCTAATACTTTGGCCACCTGATGCAAAGAGCCAACTTATTGGAAAAGACCCTGATGCTGGGAAAGGTTGAGGGCAGAAAGAGAAGGAGCAACAGAGGATGAGATGGTTGAATGGCATCACCTATGCAATGGACATGAGTTTGAGCAAACTCCGGGAGATAGTAAAGGACAAGGAAACCTGGCTGCAGACTCCATGGGGTTGCAAAGAGTCAAACATGACTTAGTGACTGAACAAAAATAACAACGATAAGATTACCATATAATCTAGCAATCATGCTCCTAGTTATTTATCTAAATAAAAACTTATATCCACAAAAAACCTGCCTAAGTGAAAACTTATGTCCACAAAAACCTGCACAAAATGTTCAGAGCATCTTTATTATGACTGCCCAAAACTAGAAGCAACCAAGATGTCCTTCAACAGGCAAACAGATAAACTACAACCACACAATGAAATATTATTCAGTGATAAAAATAAATAAGCTATCAAGCCATGAAAAAACATGGAGGAGCTTTAAATGTATATTTGTTAAGTGAAAGAAGCCAGTCTGAAAAAGCTATGTATCGTATGATTCCAACCACATGACATTTTGAAGCAGCAAAGCTATAGAGACAGTATAAAGATCAGTGGTTGCCAGGGGTTCAGGGAGGGAGAAAGTGTTAGTCGTTCAGTCATGCCTGACTCTTTGCGACCCTATGGACTGTAGCCTACCAGGCTCCTCAGTTCATGGGATTCTCCAGGCAAGAATACTGTAGTGGGTTGCCATTCCCTTCTACTAGGGGATCTACCCAACCCAGGGATTGAACCCAGGTCTCCTGCACTGCAGGCAGATTATTCAAGGAGAGAGAGGGAAGTGTGGAAAGATTGGAGCACAGTGAATTTTTAGGGTGGTGAACTACTCTACATGATACTGCAATGATAGATAAATGACATTATGCATTCATCAAAATCCATAAAATGTACAAGTGTGAACCCTAATGTAAATTATGGACTTTGTTAAGAAAAAAAGAAAAAATATATAGTCCAACTCCCCTCATTTTACAGCCAAAGTCTCTGAGGCCCAGAAAGACCAAGAGACTTGCCAAAAATTACACAAAAAAAGAAGAGCTCAAGCCACAGCTGCAATTTGTTTTTATGGATAAAATTCAAAAACTGCACTATGATGGATATCAGGAGTTGTTAATTCAGCCCTGTTAAAGCTTGAGTTGGGCTACTATCAAAAGTTAAGACCCTTGAGGCTTTCTGACAGTGCGATATTAAACACAATAAGGGTACAAAGGATAAAGAATTCAGCTTAGTTATGATTCTTCCATTTTAAGCACAACTGTAAAGAAGAGGCTAAACAACTGGAACTGATGAGGTGGTACCTCACGAAAGCAGAAAGCTTTTCTTCAGGGAAGGCTGAATGAACATCTGAGCTCTAATTTCGTATTTGAGTTCTACACTTAGGACCCCCCAAAAAAAAGAAAAGAAAAAAAATCTGCAATGAGAAAAAAGTTACCACTAACAGTTCTTTATCAGGAGGCAGATAGCTATGGATTCCAATCCTGGGCCTGCCATTTATTAGCTATGTGTTATACGGAAAGTTATTTCAACTCTCTCGACTGAGCCACCAGGGAAACCCAAGAATACTGGAGTGGGTAGACTATCCCTTCTCCAGGGGATCTTCCCAACCCAGGAATTGAACCGGGGTCTCCTGCATTGCAGGCGGATTCTTTACCAGCTGAGCTACCAGGAAAGCCCATGCTGCTGTACACTCAGTGCCAAACATAGAGTGTGGCCATATTAGGTTTTCAATAAATACGGAACTGCTGTTTAGTCACTGTCATGTTGACTCTTTTCGACTCCATGGACTGTAGCCCACCAGCCTCCTCTGTTCATGGGATTTTCCAGGCAAGAATACTGGAGTGGGTTGCCATTTCCTTCTCCAGGGGATCTTCCCGATCTGGGATCGAAACCTCGTTGACTGAACACATGAATGAAAATACTGGGCTTTCATTTCTCCATTCCCCAACAATGAAAAAGGTCACTGATGTAACTGATGAAGGAAAACGGCATTGCCTTCTTTAATAAATAAAACTGAGATCTAAGGTTGACAATGAAAGAAGAATCTCTACACGCAGAAGGGCAATTTATGAGTTAAATCCATGAGTTCCAGTTCTTGTCTTCAATATTGACTTTCCCCTTGGAGATCTCATTATCACTGTCCCTCCTCACTGGCCTTACTGGGAGAAGAGTGTTGCTCCCCTTATAATGGTCATGCCTTGTTAGATCTACGACTATGACTCCCTTATATAACTTGATACAGCAAAGATAAAGTTACAATTTTTAAATAAAACTTTGCTAAGGCCAGAAGATAATAAAAGAGAAGAAAACACAGACATCAAAAAAGAAATCAGGCAGTGAATCTTAAAAGTTAGGATTTTTCTCTCTGAGGCTTTTAGGCCCTATTCTATGATAGTTCCTGATCTACCCACAACTGGTGAATAAGAATCCATGCTTACCATAATCCCTCCTTAAAGACTAAACCTAGAAAAGAGAAGCCCAGAAGGATCCAGGGTTACCTATCCCCACCTAGTTAAATCATTTTACCCAAGCTGTAGTTTCCTGATCTGGAACCTACATTTTTGGAAGAGCTGAACAAGAGAAATGTCAGTCCTTTAGGAGAGGTCTCCTATATTCAGGGAGCTGCTATGGTTTTACCCTATAGGCCATCCCAAGTCAATCAATCTTTATCTTAATTCAAAATGTGTGCATGCTCAGTCATGTCCAATTCTTTCCGACCTTAAGGGATTTTCCAGGCAAGAATACCAGAGTGGGTTGCCATTTCCTACTCCAGGCAATCTTCCCGAGCCAGGAACTGAATCCGCATCTCCTGTGTCTGCTGCATTGCAGGCAGATTCTTTACCGCTGAGCCACCAGGGAAGCTCAATATTTTTTTAGCTCAATATTGAATATTAATAATTCAATATTAATATGGGAATATATGCCAGATGCATACACTATAGGATAACAGAGACTACCTACTGTCAAACCATCCAGTAATTTTAGCTCTCTAGAAATGTTAGTAGCATTCTACAAGTTGACTAGTCATTTCTTCTTGAAATTTGCAAATTCCTGGTTGCCCATTTCTGGGTTATTCTCTTTCTTCTCTGGTTAGTTTCAGATTCTCACTCATGCTTGTGTCATGCTCAGTCATGTCCAACCCTTTGCAACCCCATGGATTGTAGTCTGTCAGGTTCCTCTGTCTGCGAATACTGGAGTGGGTTGCCCTTGCCTCCTCCAAGGAAGAGCCAGGAATCGAGCCCATGTGTCCTGTGTCTCCTGCATTGGCAGGCAGATTCTTTACCACTGAGCCACCTGGGAAGCCCAGTTTCAGACTATCCTGGCTCTTATTCTGCATTTTCACCATAGCCAATTGAGTTGTTCCTATGGTTAGAGTATAACACTAACCCAATGGTTATGAGTAAGCTTTGGATCAACACTAGCATTTTTTTTTAAGCTATCCAAGGGTAAAATAATATATGTGCAAAGCAATTAACAAAGTGCCTGAAACACAGAAGCACATAGACATGGTAGGTTAAAAGCAAAATAAAACAAAATATTCTAATAATTTCCAAATATACATCTCTAGCTCAGACCTCACTGCTGAGCTCAAAATGTGTCCCCATACGACACATGAGGCCTATGAAAACTTAGAAATAAGATTACCCTCTGAAAGCTAAACTATCAATCCGTATGTAATGGACCAGAGCAGATACATGCAAAGTTGGCTTATAGAGACAGAATGGCTCCAAGACTACAGACTAGGTTACAATATAAATGTTTCAACATATTTAAAGACAGAATGTTTTCATCAAAAAGAAGAGTTGTCAACGAATGGAAAAAGCAGCCTAGAGGCAAAAACTGGAGGCAATCTTAAGTTCTGCTGTAGAGGTTCTCATAGCTTAATGCTATCAAGTGACCACAACATATATCTAATTTCCTTTGTTCTGATTCTAAGCTACTAAGCAATCTGGTGATTTCTCATATAATTTTCCTACGGAGAAAACCCCTTAGTCAGAGAATCAGTATGCTATCTACTTGACAAATATCTCAAAATATATCAATAATTTGGCATCCTAATAAATTCATTGGTCAAGTGTGTATGTATATCTCACAAACTCTGGTGCACCTACCAAGACTGTGTTTGTAAGTGCACAAGACTTAGGAGCCTTGTACAAAGCCCAGAGATAAATCCATGCACCTATGGACACCTTATCTTTGACAAAGGAGGCAAAAATATACAATGGAGAAAAGACATTCTCTTTAACAAGTGGTGCTAAGAAAACTGGTCAACCACATGTAAAAGAATGAAACTAGAACACTAACAACATACACAAAATAAACTCAAAATGGATTAAAGATCTAAATGTAAGACAAGAAACTATAAAACTCTTAGAGGAAAACATAGGCAGAACACTCTCTGACATAAATCACAGCAAGATCCTCTATGAACCACCTCCCGGAGTAATGGAAATAAAAACAAAAATAAACAATGGAACCTAATTAAACTTAAAAGCTTTTGCACAACAAAGGAAACGATAAGCAAGGTGAAAAGGCAGCCTTCAGAATGGGATAAAATAACAGCAAACGAAACAACTGACAAAGAATTAATCTCAAAAATATACAAGCAGCTCATGCAGCTCAATACTAGAAAAATGAACAACCCAATCAAAAAGTGGGCCAAAGAACTAAACAGACATTTCTCCAAAGAAGACATACAGATGGCTAATAAACACATGAAAACAACATCACTCATTATTAAAGAAATGCAAATCAAAACCACTATGAGGTATCATCTCATGCTGGTCAGAATGGCCGCCATCAAAAAGTCTACAAACAATAAATGCTGGAGAGAGTGTGGAGAAAAGGGAACCCCCCTACACTGTTGGTGGGAATTCAAACTGGTACAGCCACTATGGAGAACAGTGTGGAGAGTCCTTAAAACACTGGAAACAGAACTGCCATGCGACCCAGCAATCCCATTGCTCGGCATATACACCAAGGAAACCAGAATTGAAAGAGACACATGTATCTCAATGTTTATTGCAGCACTGTTTACAATGGCTAGGACATGGAAGAAACCTAGATGTCTTGTCCATCGATGGATGAATGGATAAGGAAGTTGTGGCACATAAACACAATGGAATTTTACTCAGTTATAAAAAAGTACGCATTTGAGTCAACTCTATTGAGGTGGACGAACCTGGAGCCTATTATACAGAGTGAAGTAAGGCAGAAATTTCGAGAAACACCAATAGAGTATATTAACGCATATATATGGAACTTAGAAAAACGGTAATGACGATCCTAGATGCAAGGCAGCAAAAGAGACACAGACTCTTTTGGACTATATGGGAGAAGTCGAGTGTGGGACGATTTCAGAGAACAGCATTGAAACATGCATATTACCATATGTAAAACAGGTGGCCAGTGCAAGTTTGATGCATGAAGCAGGGTACTCAAAGCCAGTGCTCTGGGACAACCCAAACAGATGGGGTGGGGAGGTAGGTGAGAGGGGGGTTCAGGACAGGGGGGCCACATGTGCACCCGTGGCTGATTCATGTTGATGTATGGCAAAACCCACCACAATAAAGTAAATATCCTTCAATTAAAATAAATAAATTTATTTTAAAAAACACTGATCACAGATCAGAATAACAAATATAATAATAATGATTTTAAATACTGTGACAATTATCACAATGTGACAGAGACATGAAGCTAGCAAATGCTGTAGAAAAAATGGTGCCGATGTACTTGCCCAATACAATGTGCCCAATACAATGTTGCTATAAATGTCCAATTTGTCAAAAAAAAAAAAAAAAAAAAGCATTACTTGTGAAGAACAACAAAAACAGGTATACCCATTTAAAAAAAAAAAAGACTTAGGAGCCGTGGTTTTTTACAGTTAACTCATCAATGAATTTCATAGTGAAGGCCTCTTGTTGGAGTACAGCCAGTCAGCCTTTAAAGCAGGAACTCCCCTATATATCTTCTACTTCGTGTTCAGTCATGCCGGACTCTTTTCGAGCCCATGGACTGTAGCCCACCAGGCTCCTCTGTCCGTGGAATTTTCCAGAATACTGGAGTGGGTTACCATTTCCTACTCTAGGGGATCTTTCCAACCCAGGGATTGAACCCATATCCCTTGTGTCTCCTGCATTGGCAGGAGGATTCTTTTCCGCTAGGGCCACCTGAGAAGCCCCATCCTCTACTCTATACTATAAATACATGTGACTATCTTATAACAGGAAATGTAGGAACATGGTAAAAATTATTAGCAAATCCAATTTCATGAGGGTGAACACAATTTACTAGCAATAAAAGTTTACTCTGTTAAGACTACTTTTCTAAAATGTTGCATTATAAAATACCTTCTTTCATTCATTCATTATCTCATGCTTTTGAGAAGAGGAAAAATATCAACAACCTCAGATATGCAGATGACACCACCCTTATGGCACAAAGTGAAGAGAAACTAAAAAGCCTCTTGATGAAAATGAAAGAGGAGAGTGAAAAAGTTGGCTTAACGCTTAACATTCAGAAAACTAAGATCATGGCATCTGGTCGCATCACCTCATGGGAAATAGATGGGGAGACAGTGGAAACAGTGTCAGACTTTATTTTTTTGGGGCTCCAAAATCACTGCAGATGGTGATTGCGGCCATGAAATTAAAGACGCTTATTCCTTGGAAGGAAAGTTATGACCAACCTAGATAGCATATTACAAAGCAGAGACATTACTTTGCCAACAAAGGTTCATCTGGTCAAGGCTATGGTTTTTCCAGTGGTCATGTATGGATGTGAGAGTTGGACTGTGAAGAAAGCTGAGCGCCGAAAAATTGATGCTTTTGAACTATGGTGTTGGAGAAGACTCTTGAGAGTCCCTTGGACTGCAAGGAGATCCAACCAGTCCATCCTAAAGGAGATCAGTTCTGGGTGTTCACTGGAAGGACTGATGCTGAAGCTGAAACTCCAGTACTTTGGCCACCTCATGCAAAGAGTTGATTCATTGGAAAAGACCCTGATGCTGGGAGGGATTGGGGACAGGAGGAGAAGGGGACGACAGAGGATGAGAAGGCTGGATGGTGTCACCGACTTGATGAGCATGAGTCTGAGTAAACTCCGGGAGTTGGTGATGGACAGGAAGGCCTGGCGTGCTGCGATTGATGGGGTTGCAAAGAGTCGGACACGACTGAGCGACTGAACTGAACTGAAATATGCAACACCTTTGAAAATTCTGACATTAACATTTTTCTTCCATTCTTTCAAATATTTAGTAAGTTTATTCTGTGAGGTACTGTACTCAGAGCTGGAGGTGATCTGCAAAAACTAGCACAGCTGCTGCTCTTGCTTGCTAACACTTTAGAAGCAGATATATTTCAATCAAATTATCACATTAACAATTGTAAAACTACATTTGTAACTTACTAGAAGTAAAGGTGGAGAAGGCAATAGCAACCCATTCCAATACTCTTGCCTGGAAAATCCCATGGACGGAGGAGCCTGGTAGGCTGCAGTCCATGGGGTCGATAGGAGTCGGACACGACTGAGCGACTTCACTTTCCCTTTTCACTTTCATGCATTGGAGAAAGAAATGGCAACCCACTCCAGTGTTCTTGCCTGGAGAATCCCAGGGACGGGGGAGTCTGGTGGGCTGCTGTCCATAGGGTCGCACAGAGTTGGACATGACTATGGCGACTTAGCAGCAGCAGCAGCAGCAAATAAAGGTATAGGGCACAATAAGAGTATGTAATAGGGGCATTTAATCAAATCAGGTAAACTTCCTGACCCAGGGATCGAACCCAGGGTTCGATTGCATGCATGCAGATTCTTTATGGTCTCAGTAACCAGAGAAACCCCAAGATTAATGGACTGGGTAACCATTCCCTTCTCCAGAGGATCTTCCTGACTCAGGGATCAAACCCAGGTCTCCTGCATTGCAGGCAGATTCTTTAGCATCTGAGCTATCAAGGAAGCCCATAAATTTCTCTGAGAAAGTGATATTTCACCACAGATCTACAACACAGGAGTCAGAGACTAGTCTGGACAAAGAAAATGGTACCAGAGGTGCTGCATCCATATTCAGTGTCTCTAGCTCCTCTCCCGAAAGTCACTCAGTTGTGTCTGACTCTTTGTGATCCCATGGACTATAGAGTTCATGGAATTCTCCAGGCTAGAATACTGGAGTGGGTAGCCTTTCCCTTGCTCCAGGGGATCTTCCCAACCCAGGGATTGAACCCAGGTCTCCCACATTGCAGGCGATTCTTTACCAGCTGTGCTACAAGGGAAGCCCAAGAATACTCGAGTGGGTAGCCTATCCCTTCTGCAGTGGATCTTCCTGACCCAGGAATCGATCTGCAGTCTGCTGCGTTGCAGGCAGATTCTTTACACACTGAGCTACCAGGGAAGCCCAGCTCTTCTTCTGTTCTCTCTTAAATAAAACACCCTTCTGGCTTTCAAGATCCTCGGTGAGCTCCATGTTGCTGTATGCAGGGATCAGTTATCCTTATACCACTTAAAGCAGCATTTAACATAACTTAGCATTCCTTCCTCCTCAGCCACTTTCACTTGGCTTCTAGGATGTCACGCTCTAGGTTTTTCTCTCTGTTCACTGGCCACTCCTGCATGCTGATACACAGTCATCAGTTGCAGGTAACTCCAAATTGACCCAGACTCCATGGAGTGCCTCTTTCTATGATATCAACTACTCTCAGTCTTTATCTACTATCAAAACACTACTGGGGGTGGGGGGTGGGGCAGGCAGGCAGGGAACTACTGTGAAATTCAAAATTGTATCTATAGCCAGATCTTTACCCTCATCTCCGGACTCATTTACCAAACTGCCTACTCCGTATCTCTACTGTAATGTCTCAGAGTCATCTCAAACATAAAATAGCCAAACTAAACTCCTGATCTACCCATTTACCCCCAAACACAAATCTGGAGACTTTCCCATTACACTGGCAATTCCTTCCTTCTAGTTGCTCAAGCTAAAAAATTGTAATCATCTTTGACTCTCTTACTCTCGAAACCTCATAGTCAATCTGTCAGCAAACCTGTTGGCTGTACTTTCATAATACATCCTAACTCTGGCCTCTTCCTACTGCCTCCACTGTTATTACCCTGGCCCACTAACATTTTTCACCTGGACTATTAGCTTACTATTAGTGTCTCTGCTTCTATCCTTACTTCTCCGTGGTCCACGATTAACACAATTTAAAAGAAGTAATCAATTTAAAGTCAGATTATGCAACCCATCTGCTCAAAACCTTCCAACAGCTTCCTGTCTCAATCAAAAGAGTCAAAATTTCTTTCAGTCATCTACATGACCTCCTTCCTCTGTGAATTCATGCTATTCTCTCTTGCCACACTGCTATTTGTCAAATGTGAGGACCAGCAGGTCTTTGTACTGGCTGTTCTCTTCATAGAAACATTCTTACTCCAGGCCTCTGCATGACTTTCTCTTCCTATTTCAGATCCCCTCAAATGTCTGCTTCTTGATTAGGTCTTCTCTGACCACTTTATCTAAAAGTGAAACTTGCCCCCCAAAACCTGGCACTCTCTATTCCCCTTCTGAGTTGGTTCTTCTTTTTCTCCACTGCATTTGTCTTCACTCCCAATATGTCACATATTTATTGTCTATATCTCCTTAGTAGAATGCAAAATTATGAGTAAGGACTTTTGTACATTGTGTTCGGTAGTATAACATCAATGTCCTGTTACATAGTAGGTACTCAACAGATAGTTGTTGAGTGAACAAATGGACAAAAAGGAATAGGAGAACCAGTGACTAAAAGATCTGTATGACTGAAGCACATAAAGTTGGAGAGTGGTATGCTAGGTGAGGTGGAAAGGGGCCAAATGACATTAGGCTTTGTAAAGAAATTTTGTCTTTAAGATTAAGGTAAGACATCACTATATAGTTTTAAGAGAAATTTGCATTTCAAAAAGATTATTCTGGCTGCTGTGTGGAGAACTAATCGAGAAACCCCAGGCTGAATAATCACTATTGCAGTGGTTTTGGCAAGAGATTATGGCAGTTTAGAAAAGACTGCTTATGTCGACGCAGGAAAAAGGATGGATTTGACAGGTGTTTGGGAGATAAAATTGATTAAGACTTAACAATAATCTGGCTACACATGTATGAAGGTGTAGGAGCAAATTAGCCAAGATGGTGGTGGTCAAGCTCTCTCGCCCCCACGGCCTCTCGCTATTGCCCCATGTTTTGTAAATACATGGTTATGTAACGGCTGAGATTACTTACAGCACTGAGCATTCATGTCAAGATGTAGCTGCTTGGCCACTGGCCACTTTTTGCTCTGTAAACATATATAAGCTCCATCTGAAAAGCCGTTGCAGCTACATTATAGCAGTGTCCACTGGGTCAACCATGAGAGAATCCAGTGTATCTGCTGTCATGGTTGCTATGCCAGTCAGGAGAGAATAAACATGTCTGCAGTTTCTATGGCTCCTTGAGCTTTCTTGCAGCTTTCCTGCTTGCGCCTTGCCTACCCTGGGTTCAGTGAACAGTGTAAACAGTGAGGAACAGTGAGGCAGAAGCACAATAAGAAACCAAGAATAAAGATTAGATTTCAAATTTTCATCACAAGTGGTTGGAGTTACCCTAAAGTAAAATATGGAACACTGGAGAACAATCAGAGGTGATGACCATACATTTCATTTTAGGCCTGCTGAGTTTGAAGTGCTTGTGAGCTATCCAAGACCTATCTTGGAGATGCAAATAACAAAGCTCAAAGTTAAGCTGGATGGAGCTATACATTTAAGAGTCATAAGTGGTGGCAAAACCACAGCTACGAATGAGCTCATATTCAATTACACAGTAAAAAGGAGATTTGGAGTTAAGAAACTACCCTACCCTTTGTGGCTTGGACAAAGGAGGATGAGTCCCTCAAAAAGAAAAGGAAAAAACAGCTTTTTTGGATTTTGAACCATACTTGTAAGTTCTCATTTTTAAAAAATTTTGATTTAAACCAGTAATCTTTGAATGTTGAAGGCTTCCCAAATTAAACCAATTTATCAGAACTATCTTTTCAAAGATAGGTCACTTTCAGAAACCATCTGGAAAATTCACAGTACCATTCTACTTGCTGCTTGAAAATACATCAATATACAAAAAGCTATCTCTTCCAAAATATATATGACCTCGGCTTATTAGAGTTTCCTGAAATTACCTTCTCTTTCTTTTGCTCAGGGCTTCACCATATGCTGTTCTTCTGGCCCTCTTTCCCCGAGATGAAGATTTCCCTAACTTTCCAAAACTTGGCTAAGTGATCTTTTTTCTGTCCATCCCAATAATGTCATAGTGCTGTATGTTTAATGTGTGTACTGTGTGTTTAACCATTAGTTAGCTGTCTTTTACACTGTTGTATAGTTAGTACCTAATAAGGCTAAATTTTTAGAGACACATCTGTTCTGCAACTTTAAAGAGTTAAAATCTAATTTGGTTATCAGTCCATCGTCTGGAGTGCAGCCGTCCATGGGATCGCAGAGTCAAAAAGACGGAGCGACTGAACAACCACTGACAACACTTCAAACGTTGACCTTCCTCTAGAGGAACGACTCAAATGATAATTTGTAAACAAACGATTGAATCTTTAAAACATACTAAATTTTGGAGATTCTTTTCATACGGTATCCTTAAGGCCTGCAAAAACTCATGTTTAGGAATACCAGGGATTCTTTCCCCTTTAGTCTCATACAAAATGGATTTGACAGCTCTCTTTGAATGCCTGGCTTGGGATGTCATTTCAGCATGTAAAGCACAGAACACCCCTGCACAATGGCAAAGACGGCAATTGCACAGGGATACCCAATCCATCAGGCGCGAGCCCCCTTGACAGGACGGAAGCAGAGGCAGCAGCGTGGAGCACCGGTTCCCACAGCATCCCCCTTGTCTGGCCTTACGCCGCAACCTCAGACCCTCAGGATACCGACCATTCCCAAATTCTCGCCTCGACGCGGGAGAATTGGGCACCCGGAGTAGTCCTTCCCAACGTAGATTACTCATAAAAGTCCCTGGACTAAGGCTTACAGTCCTAGATGGCTCGGTTTCTTAAAATCCCAGAGGAAATGGAGGAAGGGAAAAAATCCTGTCAAAGAAAAGTGGCAGCCAAGCCCACAGTGCTCACCAAGCCGACGCTCTCAGTCAATCTTTGTCAGCGCTAACCGTTGGCTCGCAGACCGCCAAAGGCAATGTCGCAGTGGCTCTTGGGGGCTGTAGTTTCTGTCGCAAACGAAAGGCAGAACACAAACTACCTTTCCCAGAAGTCAATGCGAGCACGCCCCGCTTCCTTAAATCTGGGGTTTGGCGTAATAAAGACACCGTTCTTATTTTTAGACTGACCTTAAACTTAGATTCAGGCACTTCCAAGTGTACGTCTGTGCACACTTTCTTTTCCGTTTGTGTTGTCTGTGATAGCGTACTTCAACCTCCCCTTACTTTCTTTTTACCCCTTTTTCGGTCTAAAGAATCCAAACGCCAGGGGATAGAAAACGCTCCCCGGCGCAGATTAAGTGCCTCGTAAGGCGCATGCGCCTTGCTCGCTGTCACGTTTGCGTAGCAACCGGCGGCGGTTGGCGGCCGCGCGCGGACTTGGGGTCTGGAGGTAGCCTGTGGGTGGGCGGGGCTTTTTCCAATGGCTTTGCCTCCGCGGGTCGCGTCTACTAGGGCGGGGAAGAGGGCGCAGGGGCAGGGGCGGCTCCTAGTTTGTGCCGGGCGGAGAAAGGGGAGGGGCTGGGGGGGTGAGGACCCCGTCTTCCCTCCCCGCTCCCGCCCTCTGGGCCGAGCTCCACAGATGAGGCTGGGCGAAGGGGCGGGCTCTGCGCAGCGGGCCCCGCCGCTCCGCCTGCTTCGCGGCCCAGCCCCGCGCTCGGGGATTGCGGGGCTGCCCTGTGCCCGTCTGGCTTGGAGGGCGGTGGGCGAGGACGCAAGGATTGGAACAGAAGCGGCGTCTGCCCAGGGCACCCGGAACCGACAGGGCCGGAGACGCTTTTCCTCCAACGCTACCGAGACAGTGGCTGCAGAAAGCTGTCGCCCCCGGGGAGTGTCAGGGTCTCTGGCCGTGGCGGCCAGCGAGCCAGGGTTCGGCAAGCCAGCGCCCGGCCGGGAGGGAGGAGCTGCGGAAGGCGGGGACTGGTGCCGGAGGAGGGGCGGGGTGGGAACGCTCCCGAGAACACCGTGGCTGCACTGACAAAAAGCACCGAATGGCTGGAGAGCGTTCAACTGTTACCAGCCTTTTTGGGCAGAGCACGGGTTTGACAGCTCCCCAACGTGAGGATATCCGCTGACCCCGCGGGTCGCAGGAGAACACTTTCCCGACACTGGCTGTGCAGCAAAGCCAGAGCTGTAAGGTTTCAACTTGCCAACTTTTTTCTCCCACTCTCTGGCCAGAAGACTGCCCCTCCGGGTAGAACGAGAAGGCGAGCTCTGTCTTGTAGCTCGAAGAGACGCTTCTGGTTCCAAATGTCACCCAGACGTGTTTTTTCATGACGATTCTAGTTCTCTGATTTCATTCTTACATTTCTCGTTTTAAAAATATAAAGTGCTTTGGGGGGGGGCATGTTGAAAGTTAACTGAAGACGGCAAAGAAAAAACTCCACCGTAGTCATGGATGAAGGAGAGAATGAAGTGAGATGGGATGGACTGTGCAGTAGAGATTCAACTACTAGAGAGACAGCTCTGGAAAACATTAGGCAAATCATTGTGAGAAAAACCGAGTGTCTTCGTTTGGTGAAAGAGACAGCTTATCGTCCAGCAGACGGCCTTTCAAATGCAGTTTCTTTGGATGGATTGAATAAGCTTCTTGCTCATCTGCTTATGCTTTCTAAGAGGTGTCCCTTTAAAGATGTGAGAGAGAAAAGTGAGTTTATCCTGAAGAGCGTCCAGGTAAGAAAGAGCATTTTAAGTACAACTGTTTATCTACTACAGTGAAGTTTACTTGCAGATATATTCACTTTTTGATTGCTTCAAGTAAGTTGTTATAATTTGAATTACCTTAAATTTAGAACGTAATTTGGGATTAATATTGGACAAGGTGAACTAAAATAAAAGTAATTTTCTTTTTTTTTTTTTTTTAAAGTAATTTTCAAGTACAACTAAATAAGTATTGTCTTTCTAGACAGTTTTAGCAAAAATGCATTCTTCCTGGGGAAAATACGTGAAAATTACAGTTAATTACAAGTAAATACTTGCTTTTCTTTACATTCATTTTTACATGTTGTTGGAAACTGTAGCCAGTATGCTTTTCATATTGTTACAAACAGTGTTCTATGTGGAAAGTTTCACGTTTAAAAGCTTCTAAAATAATAAAGGATATTAAATGTTTCCTAGCCAGCTTGTTCGAGATAACTGGTGAAACAATTTTCTCTTGTTCTTAAAAACAAAACAAAAAACCTCAGAATCTGTTTCCTAAATGCAACCTTTCTTTTCTGAAAGAAAGAATTATATAAATAATAAAAGCCCATGTTGTAAAGGAGCTGACATCTGCAGATTGAAAAATTGGATCCAGGTTGAGTGACTGATAGACTCTTATGGTCAATTACTTAACTAGCTTTCTCTGTGTTTGCCTGTTTGATTCTTTTCTTTCTCACATACATTTCTATTTAAGTTGTAAAAGATTAAAAATGTTATAGTTTTCCTTCTGCTTGTACATATTCAGTTTATCTTTTTTTATTAGAAGGTTTTTTTTTTTAAGAATAAGGTTTTTTAGAAATTAAGAGTGGTCAAAATGCTCTTTATGTTTCTCTGTCTAAATTACTCAATTCACATGTGTTCAAAGTCATGGTACGATAAGTTTTTTAAATGTATGATTTACTTGGGGGGTATATGTTTATACATATATATAAGCTAAGATGAACAGTTTTTCTATTCTGGTTTGAATTCAGTTTAAATCAACAAAAAAATAATGTGCATAAAACAAAGACTTTAAAATCTTGGATATTTCTTTTCACAAACACAGTGAAAACAGTCGTTACAATTTACATTTATTCAGAGTTACTAGAGAGGAATTATTCAGCACTTGAGGTTTACCCTTTTAAGCATCAAAAGTTATTTCTCTATCTTGGTGACTACAACAACCATTTCTTTTTTCATAATGGGGTCATCATTTTGCATATCAGGTACGTGCTGTTGTACAGTTGAGGGTGGAATGTATGTATAGGACTCTATGATCCACTTTGAACTTGTGTGTTCAATTTTTGTAGTTTTTCTGTTCCTTCCCTTGCTGTCAGTATTCTTCATTTCAGCCTCTTCTTGAATGCTTTATTTTGCTACTTTTAAAAAGTACTAGAATGGGGAACTAGATAGCCAATTTTGTTAAGAGTTAGATTGAACACTGAAGTAATTAGGCTCTGGAGATTACAAGGTCAAAGGATTGACATAATGGTAAGTAAATGGGTACTGGTATCAAACCTGGGCTCAGATTTTCCTCCTTTATTAATGTAATATATAACCTTGAATGAGTTATTTGACCTCTCTCAGCTTGGATTTCCACATCTATAAAATGGGTATAATAATACAAAGGTCTGTTATTATAGTAAATTAATATTATAAAGGAGATGTAAAATGCCCTATATGTAAGGGATGCTCCTGTCCTCTTCCTTATTTTTTTAAAAACATGTATTTATTTGTCTGCATGGGTCTTCATTGAGGCACTCAGGACCTTCAATCTTCTTGCAGCATGTGAGATCTAATTCCCTGAACAGGGACCTAAACCCAGGCCCCTGCATTGAAAATGCAGAGTTGTAGCCACTGGACCACCAGGGAAGTCCTTCCTCTCCCCTTTTATAAATGAAATACATGGACTATGTGACATGTATTTTAAGACTCATTCATTCTGCAAAAGGAATCAAGAATCTCTACTATGAAGTTTTCCTGTCAATTCATACCTTCATTTTCATCTCTGCATCTATTGTACATCATTCCAGCCACAATTCTAACAGGCACTTTACTTATGTTGGGTTATAATCACATATTCATGTGTCTGTCTCCCCTAGGAGGGCTATAAGTTCTCAAGAGTATTGACTGGGACTTGCAAGCTACTAAATAAATATTGTGTCTTAGTCTGAATCGGTGAAGTTACTATTAATAGATATGGGATTTTCCATCCCTACATCATTCATTCCTGCCTTCATTCAACAAATGTTAACTGAACCCCTGCTGAATGCCATTCTAAGAACTGAGAATCAGTGGTAACAATTTTGACATTCTACTGAAGGGAAATTGACCATAAAGAAGTAAACAAATAAACAATGTAATTTTAGATAATATAGGAAGACTTCCCTGAAGAGAAGGCATTTAAGCAGAAATGAATAAGTATTATCCAGGCAAAAATGAGATTGTGAGGGGGATATTCCAGATGTAGGGAATAGTATATGTGGAGGCCTCATGGTAAAAGAGATCAGGTGAATTTAGGAGTGGAAAGTAATGCAGTTTGAGGAGAGTGTGAAAGTTTAGATACATGCTTAGGAGTCAGAGCTGACTCCAGTACTTTATGAACTCTACAACCTTTGGTAAGTTACATAATCTCTCCTTGACTCAGTTTCCTCATCTGCAGAATGAGGATGAGAATAGTTCTTGCTTCACAATGAGAATAAAATGAAATAATGCTTACAAAGCATAGCACAGTGCCTAGCAAATAGGAAACACCATAAAGCCAGGAGTTCTTACTGTTTTTAGGCAGGAGCCAGAGAACAAAGGACCATGTTAAGAGTTATAGACTTTACCCTAGGAACAATGAGAAGCCACTGAGGGGCGTTGAGCACGATGGTGACATGATACATGGTGTATTCTTCACTTTGGAAGAAATTTGGAGAATGGATTTCAGGGGTCGAGACTGAATGTGCAACAGTAAGGAGGTTGCTCACTAGTCCAAAGCAAAAATGGTGGAGTAGGATGTAGTAGACAAAGTGGAAAAAGGTGACTAGGTTTGGGAGGTAGGTAGGAGTTAGAAACCATTGGCTATAGTATTTAATTGGATATAGGAGATGAGGAAGTAAAATGAAGGATGGCTCTAAAGTTTCTAGCTTAAACTGCTTGGTGAATAATTAAGTCATTTCAGGAGACCAGAGTGGTAGAAGGTTAAGTTAGGGGAGTGATGAGTTCTGTTTTACACAGGTTGAGATTAAGTTGCCTTTGATAAATCTGATTAGAAATAGCTCTTAAAGGGATTTCTGCCCCTGACAGCACTGTTCAGGGGCAAATTGATATCTCTCACTTTGCCAGACTTAACCCGTCCTCCACCTTTCTATCCGTCCTCCACTTAATTGCAGAGCTGTTTATCTAAAACAGAAATCTGACCATGTTTCTCTCCTCCTGAAAACCCCTTAGGTTAGACTCTAAACTCCTTAGTGCCCAGCATCACCTGGTCTCCACTTGATGGTGCAGCTTCACTTCTCACACTAGTTTCACAAGGGAGACCAGGTAATGGAGTGCTCCTTAATGCCTGTTGTTCATTAGTAAGTGGCAAAAGCTGAACTGTATTTGCAGTTCTTGCAGCTATTCCTGATGGCACCCTTAATTGCTGTAGGTCATGTTGTCAGGGAGAGATGGTAGGATGGATTCAACTCAAAATGATTAAACATGTAAAAATGGGCACTTTGAGAGGTAGCATTCTGTTTGTATTCCTGTTCTCAATTTATTGATTTCAAGTCAACATACTTAAATCTGTTCAACACATTTTTGAGAGCTCTTCTTTGTCAAGCACTGTACTCAGGAGTGAAAGATCAATTAGATTTATTCCTTGCTTTTGAAGAAGGTCTTCTGTTTTCATAGAAGGAGTTGTGCTGTTTGTTTAAACCTATAATACGTTTCGGATATGCTTGATTCCCTAAGCAAAGAAACAGACTGGCCCATTATACTAATATAGGCTACCTGTGAGCTATGGTCTTTATGATGCATGAAATTAAGGGAGAAAATGTATGTGTGTATATTCATCAAAACATCATGAGGAGTATCTGGAATAGCCAAGTATTTTTCCAAGAATAGTCATTTGATCCTTTTCATTTCTGTACCATGACAAAAGAAAACTTAAACTTTCTTATATGTCTGCCAACAATGAACATTGTCTGAAAGTAACTTGGCTTAAGGTAGAAAATTTAGACTATGCAACAGAGTATTTGTCTTTGTTATGTGGGATGGAGGAGAAGTTCATTTAGTGAAGTGATTGTTACCAGCATCTCCCCACCTGCCCAGGGAGAAATGAAACTTTACCTGTTGGGTATGGTGTGCATTTATAGTTGTTAACGTTGCAGTTGAAGTATCCAGTTGGTATCCATTGGGTAATATATAGTTCGTGGGTTTAACAATAGAGGTTAATAAATCTCTTGTTCACATAGTGAGTCTGGAGGTTGGGCTGTTTCAAGCTTGAATGATTGATTCATTAGCTGAACTACATTACCCTTTTGCCTTTTATCATTTTGTTCACCTTTGCTCAGTGTAGCAAGGGCTGTCTCAGCTCATGGTTGCAAGGTTGCTACAGCAGTTCCAGGCACCATGTGCAGTCATTGAACATTTTCAGTTTAGGAGGAAAAGGGTGTTTTCCTGTATCTATCAGGGAAGAAAAACTTTCCCCAGAAACCCTCCAGCAGACGTCTCAATTTATATTGAGCAGTGTCACATGCCCTTTACCAAGCCAGTAACTGGCAACGAAACTGGGCATTTCTGTTTTTGGTTTGGATTAATCCACATCCAGCCCCTAAGAGCCGGGAGAGCCCCCATCATGTGAACAAAGATTTCTGTTCTTGAGGAAGAAGAGGGATGGAAGATAGGTTTAGTTAGAGGCTGTCAATAAAACTTATATTTAACTAGGTAATATGCTGCATTGGTCTAGTTATGTGCTTCACTTTCGCTTTTCACTTTCATGCATTGGAGAAGGAAATGGCAACCCACTCCAGTGTTCTTGCCTGGAGAATCCCAGGGACGGGGGAGCTTTGGTGGGCTGCCGTCTATGGGGTCGCACAGAGTCGGACACAACTGAAGCGACTTAGCAGCAGCAGTTATAATTTAGATTCTGTAAGATTAGGAACATAACTAATTTATGATACTATGAAATATAACAGATTGGGAACATTCTAGAAGCAGATTTGGCCTTTTAAGATGATTTTGTTTTTATTTCTGTTATACTGCTGTGACTAGTCAAAGTCACACATTTAAGGTAGTCCATCTGAAGCATTCACTGCTGACTCTCTATATATCACAGCAGATATGAAAGTGCTCTTTCAGTATCTACACTGAGTTTCTCTCTTTCATATATACTGGGTTTTGGCCTTCCTTACTTTATTGATACACTGAGAACTCACTCCCTTTCCCTCAGAAAGCCTCCTGACTTGCTTCTCTCCTCTGTGCTTCCTCTTATTCCTATCTCTGACCACTTTCTTTGCTTTTGAGCACAGAGGAGACTACTATCTACCCTCAGGTTGTCTGGACTTCTTTGAATGAAAAATGTAAAGAAATTGAAGGCAAACCTTTAACTTTTCTCCCTAAATGGTCTGAAAACAAAGTGAAGAGCCTGTGTTTTTTTTAGCCACTGGCTTACAAGGATGAATAATATCTACGCTCTCTACCCTCAGTGTCCTCTTGAAATATATAAATCATCCTGTACTCTTTCTTTGTTTTGACTTTTAAGAAAGATTGAAACTAACAAGGATTCTTTGTTTTTAAGTTTTCAGATTTCAAATATTTTATTCCTGTTTTAGTGTCCCAAATGGTCTCTAGCATAGAAACAAAAAGGCAGAATGATTAGTTTTTAGAATGGTTTTTTTTTTTAACATGGTTATTGTTTTGTTTATAAATGGGATGTAGTGTTTGGTAGGAAAATGGGATGTTAAACGTTTGCCTATTAGATTTCAATTTAAGGTCTTGGATAGTCTGTATTAGGAGGACTTAATTAGTATTATTTTATCTTTAACACTTTCTGCCCTTAAAGTGCTGTACAGATCATTCAGGAGTAAAAGACAGCAAATGGATGTGCTGTTCTTTGTTTTAGAGTTATATTAATTTTTTTTTTTTGGTAAGCCATTAGAAGTTTGCAGGATATCTTTTAGCTATTTGAGTAGATAATAACTCAGACAGCCAATTTAAAGATTTGTTGAAACTTTGATGTGACAGAAAGTAGCTGCAGACTCTTGGGTCTAATGAAGAGTTAGTAATCAGAGCCCTATTTGGTGTTACGTCTTCAGTTCAGTCGCTCAGTAGTGTCTGACACTTTGCGACCCCATGAACCGAACGTAGCACGCCAGGCCTCCCTGTCCATCACCAACTCCCAGAGTCCACCCAAACCCATGTCCATTGAGTCGGTGATGCCATCCAACCATCTCATCCTCTGTCGTCCCCTTCTCCTCCTGCCCTCAATCTTTCCCTGCATCAGGGTCTTTTCAAATGAGTAGCTCTTCACATCAGGAGGCCAAAGTATGGGAGTTTCAGCTTCAACATCAGTTCTTCTGGTGAACACCCAGGACTGATCTCTTTTAGGATGGACTGGTTGGATCTCCTTGCAGTCCAAGGGACCCTCAAGAGTCTTTCCAACACCACAGTTCAAAAGTATCAATTCTTCAGAGCTCAGCTTTCTTTATAGTCCAACTCTCACATCCATACATGACCAATGGAAAAACCATAGCCTTGACTAGATGGACCTTTAATCATAAATAATTTCATATCTAAAAACAGTGTTTATAAGTAGCAAATTAGCATGTACTGGAGGAACCAGAGACATGGGAAATTTTAGAATTTGTGGAAGGACAGGGGAGATGTTGGTGAAGGGAAGGCAGTGCCTAAAATTCATAAAGAGATGGAAGTTACACTGGACGTACATCAGTTCGTATGTCCAGCTCGTACGAGCAAGCCTCACCACAATTTATAATCTTCTTTGTCACAGTTTCTCAAATCAGTCTATTTTTTTCACACTGTGGTAAAATATTTGCTTTTTAATTGAAGTCAATGGAAAAAAGGATTTACTTTGACCCAGCTTTTCTAGATCATATTTATTACATTGAGAGAAAGACCTTAATTGACCTTGATGATATGACCTAGTACTTCAGTGACATTGGCACAGTATACTCTGGGGCACCTGAGGATTCTTCAGGGTACTTGATGATGATATTACTGCCTACAGTGGGCAAACTGGAAATTTAAGTCACAGTATGGCAACACTGGGGCTTCCCTGGTGGCTCAGAGGTAAAGAATCTGCCTGCAATGCAGGAGACCTGGGTTCGATCCCTGGATTGGTAAGATCCCCTGGAAAAGGGCATGGCTACCCACTCCAGTATACTTGCCTGGAGAATTCCATGGATGGAAGAGCCTGACAGGCTACAGTCCATGGGGTTGTAAAGAATCGGACACAACTAGTGACTACCACACAAACATGGAAACATTATTTTATGCTTTGCTTTTTTTCCTGTTGGTTACTATACCAAGTTAATGTCATTAAAGATACATTTACCATGACATTTGTGTATAGAAAAAAAAGTGGTTTAAAAGATTCCAGTTTTGTTTTTTTTTAATGATTTTTCACTGAAGATACTTAGGGAGTTTTTATAGGATGACTGCTAGGACCATTTATTGGATTTTCACAGTAGGCATTTTTATTGCTGAAAGCATGTGCACTACTAACGGACTGTCACCATTGTGACATGAAAAGTTTATATGAAAAAGAACTTGTGAAATTTGGCTGTGAAAGAATTGTCTTCTCATATTCTAATCTCTTATATAATTACTTAAAAGAATCTAATTTGATTGCAATGAAATATGGAATTACCTTAGGAAAAAATGAGGTACTTTTAGTTTTATGCTATCTTTAAATTTTACTCTCTTAATTTTAAAAGGGAAAGGTCTTCATAGGTTTATAAATTATTACTTATATTATAAAATTACCTTCAAACTACTTCCTAAAACTTATAAACCATACTAAAGGAAAATAAAGTTTATGAAGTGAGTTAGTCTTATTACCCAAATAAACTTTCATATATACATATTCATTAAATGAATAGTATTAGTGTTTTAACTTAAATATATGTATGTTTTTTTAAAAAGTTACCTAGGATAATTTGTCAGTTCTGTGTGTAATGGTTCAGTAAAGTCTAATTAGAATCTTAGTTTACTCTTTCTCTAATTAGAATTTTAGTTTACTGGTAAAAATGAGCATTTACTGTTTTGACACTTCAGTGTTTGACAGGCATTGCACAATCATCTTTAAACTTTACATGATTTCATTTTCTAGCAAGTTGGCAGGTGTTAGCTGTCTATAATTATAACTGAGTAATTTTTCAAATGCTATTCATAGCCTAAACATGGTAAGAAATTCTTCCGATCATGTGATAAAGACCAAGCCTTGCAAAATAGTGGTAGGGTGATATGTTCAGTGGTACTAAAGGACATATTTAGGAGAAGCCTTTCAAAAGTGATTTAAATGATAGGGAGATGGGTTTTCTCAAATAATAAGATCTCTCAAAGTCTTTAATAGTGATTACACCTCACCAAATTAAGGTGTGTCTCTTTTTTCATCTAACAAGTAATGCATAATTTGACAGACTTAAAGGATAAAATCTGTATTCAGTTTTGTTGAAGACAGAGATTCTGAGTATAAGAAATAATTGAAATTTTATTGAGGCAGTATAGATTTTATCATTGAACCTAGGGACTGATTTCTTCTCATTTTATGCATGAGGTATTTACTGTGTGCCTGCTATATGCCAAGCACTGCACTTATCTATCTATTGACTTATTAGAGGAAAGGCTGTAAGCGTCTCTTAATTTTAATAATGATTCAACTTTAAAAACAAAAGAAGCTATTGATTTCTTTTCCTTGATTTTTTTTCTTTTTTTATCTTCTATTTTAAATATACAAGAGTTTCACTTTGACCAGAGATACTACTTCAGAAGGTTTAAAGATCAGGGATTTACTTTACTAGCTATACGCTCATGAATAAATTAACCTCTGTAGTCTGTTTCTTCAACTGTGAACTGACATAATTTTAATATATGCCTCTTGATGTGATTATAAAAATTAAAGATCATATTGGTAAAGCATTTTGTTAACTTTAATATACTGTACCAACTTAATTACAGATAAATTTTGAGACTATTCATCTGTAATATGTGGGTAATAACAATAACACTCTCATATGGTAGTTTCACGAATTAAGTGAACAATGAAGTATATAGAAGTGGGCCTGGTTCATAGTAAGTGCTCAGTAGATACTGGTGGTGATGATGATGAATATTGGTGATAATGAAGGTGAAGATGATGAACTTGATCTAGGTCTTTTAATATGAGTCAAACTCTAAACTGGCATTACTTTAGGATTATTATGTAATCGGCTGTCGTATATCCCACCTTTTGTGTTCACATGTATTTACACCTCTAATTGCCTTTTGTATGGTAAATTTTAATGTATTAGCTGAGTAATGCTGATCTCCACTTTACCCAAGAGTGCTTCTAACCAACCACTGCACAGGGTAAGTGGTAGACTTACCCAGAAGTTTGCTTTATTGAGTGAGGCAGATCTGTGGCATCCATCCCCTCCTTGGAGTTCTTTACCATTCTAGTTTGTCAGCATGGCACCAGTAGGGAGGGGTTGTAGGCAGTTACACATGTCATCCGGGTGGTTCACTGCCAAGGCCTATGCTTTAATATCTGTACAACAATAGAAGAGAATGGTCAAAACCGTGAGCTTTGGTTAGTCAGACCTGGCTGTGAATCCTACTCTGCCAAACTTTGTGACCTTGGGCAAGTTATATAACCTCCTTAAGCCTCAGTTCCCTCACAGAGTTGTGAGGATTAAATGAGGTAACATGTGCAATGTTTACTGTAACTCAGTAAGCACTCAGTGAATATTAACTGTTAGTCTTCTGATCTGCCCTCACAGTGTGATTGGGGGAGAGGAGATGGGAAGTTGAGCCCTCTGGTACCATCTGCCCTTTAGAGGACCAAGTCTCTGGGACACTGGAAAAGTTTTAACCTGCTTTCAGGGCCATTGGCCCTGTAGAATAGCACCTTAGAAGAAATAACACCTCTAGGAACCAAGGTAAGGGTTCTGTGAATATTGTTTTAGCACTCTTGGGAACTGGATTTCTCCCCTGAGATCATGCTCATTTATTATTCCACTTAGGAACATTTGACTTTTCAATCTATCTTCAAGGATATAAAATGTAGAAAAGCAAATGGTGGCTTGTCTGCCAGTGCTGTCAGTAAACACCTGAATCCTCTGTGCCTCGTCCATTCACGTCTGATACTTCAGGCAAGTTTGCTGCAGAGACTGCTTGCCTTGGAGGTCTACTGAGGATGCACCCTCAGTGTTCCTGCTCTGCCTCCCTCAATGGGAGCTTGAGGTATTAACCAGAAAGTCCCCCAAATAGTCCTTTCACTCTTGAGGGATAACTGGCTTGGCCTAGACAGCTTGATATGATTTTAGAAACAGAGTAAGCAAAGATTACATTGCCCTAAAGATACCCCAGAAGTAACAAGGCTTGAAGAGATTTTGTACCAAGTTCCATTTGAATTTGCTTCACTGGGTGTGGCAGGTGTCTTTCAGGTTCCTGTGGAACTCTCATACCTGCTCCCCCCCCCACTCTGCCACACATCGACACAAAGTTGTCTTTTCTCCAGCAATCTCAATCTTTCTAGTTTTGTAGAATGTATATTTTTGAATGTAATAAGGATAGGCATTCTGTATGTGAAACCTAGTTCTTAACTCTCTTCATATATTCTTAACCCTTTTCATTTAATCTTTACCACACTGTAAGAGTAGGTATTATTATCCTCATTTTATGCATCAGGGAAAAAAAAAAAAATCAAGGCTCAGATAGGTTAAATAACTTGCTCAAGGTATCATAGCTTAGTAAGAAGAAGAGCCAGGTTTCAAACCCAGGCTGTGAGACTCCAGAGTCTAGGCTTTTCACTGTTATACTGCATTATCTGAATAAAACGTTAACATAAGCTTCCTAATAATGAAAATATATTAATATTTTCTTTTCCAAATTATTTTTCCTTCAGGATGAAATGTGAAACCACATTTCTCAGGTCTTATTAAATTGCATATCAAAGTCTTATTTAAGCCCTGACCCATCTTGAAATTGTATTTGAACCCTGATGAATCTTTGTGTTTCACTGTGGCACATAATTTTCATTATGTTGTCATTATAAATTTCAACTGAGTGCAAGAAGGTGCTAGACTGTGATCTTGGAAATATGATATATAAAAGGCCTATCTTTACATTAAGAGATTACCAAGTAAGATGATTTCTTTAGTGAACTGCCTAAAAGAAAATTTGGTATATTTCCATGGGTAATAGACTCAAGATGAGCTTTGAGTGTTAAAAGAGCATTCTCCTAGCTAGTTCATTGTTGCCATGACAGTGCTGGCAGCGCAACTGTTGTAGTAACTCCTTGCAATGATCTTATTTTAGACCCTAGTGTTTGCAGTGCTGAACATCCCCTTCCCCGCCCCACAAGTAACTAGTGGAAAAGTACTGGTTTTATAACTGGCTTATGGCTTTGTAGCTGAAAGACTGCACTATTGTGGGCTTAAAAAAAAAATAGTGTAGGAGTGTTGAGTGTTTTTCCTGTGGATTATAAATGTTTGAAATTTCCCAAAATATGGTATTGCATTACATGTCATACAGCAAGTTGTTTACAGCTAAAAAGAAAAGGGGCCTCTACTGTCTTTTTAAGAAATCAAGCCCAGATTATATCATTACTTTGAGCTCATGTATTAATAGAAATCATTTTTCCATTTGTATGTTTCATGTGCATATTTTAAAGTCTTTAGATTGTTTTATTTAGTTATTTTGGAAAATTGTCATTAGAATCATAAATAATTATGTTTAAATAGTGTAAAAGGTATTTTTTTCTTGTCCTTTCCATAGTTCAACATTTATCTGACTGAACTGGAACATTTTAATCTTGATTTCTCAAATTATGAACTAGAGTCATGAAATGATTTTAAGAAATTACCCAGTTTGAACTGTGTACTTAAACTAACATAATTGTTTAGGCATTCTTAACTTTGTTGCCTGTAAGTTATAAATTAGATTTTTAAACATTTCATTGATATTTTCTAATTGTAAACCCCATTATAACTATACTGTTAAGCACAAAATATTTTCAAACTCGTAATAGTAAGTGCCATTTTGTATACTTTTGCATACCCTTTATTAGGTCAGAGTTTTGGTATCTATGGCATGTGCACTAAAAATCCAGTATAGCATAATGAAAATAATAATTATGGCAATAAATCTTATCAAAGAAGATGGAAAGTCTCAATATTATACTTCCTTCGTTGGTGTGAGAACTACTAACAAATGATTACATTTGCTTTTTTTTTCCCCTAAATGCTGTTTACTTCATTTTCCATAGATGCTGAAAATTTAAACAAATCTTGTGTGATTGGGCCTGTACTGAGTATTGGAGTATGGGTGTCTGGAAAGCCCTTTTCTTTCTTTTTTCATTCTAACATACACACTTCTAAACAAAAACTTGACTCCAAGCTAGAGTTGTGTTTGGCTCTTTCATCAGGCAATCAGTATTTTAACCTTTATTTTATTATTATTATTAGTTCCTTTAGTGCATTTTATTATTATAAATAAATCCTTAATGGTAATTGTTCTGATTAAGATTCTAATTCCAGTTTATACCGGTCTTTGGCTCCTTCTTTGAACTTGGAAGTAGTTGTGTAGTCAAATGTGAAGTCAAACCTGTACTACATATTTGTATTGAATGCTTTTTATTGTTGGAAGGAAACTAAATTATAGTTCTTTTTCCTTTCGTAAAATAATTAAAGCAGGATTTTTTTCCCTGAACCTCAGTATACCTCTAGCTGACCTCCCTCTCCATTCAAAGCTGAAATGGAAATACTTTTTTAAAGTAAGAGTTCATTTAAAATCTTTCTTTGTGCCTAACACTGTTACGAGATACAAGAAGTTGAAAACACCACTACTGTCAAGAGTTTTGCAATGACTTGGAGAAAAGAGATTAAGAACAAATCAAGACTTTCACTAAAAATGTTAATTTTATGATAGTGTGTTGACAATAGTGTGACTCTTGGTGGGATTGTATGTGCATAGTAACAATTCCACATCTAAGAAATCATCTGAATTAAGATTTATGTATGATAATCTCCATAGTCTCATTTATGATATAAACATGTTATATTTATGCATTATTATATGTAAGTTGGTAACCTAAATATCCAATCACTAAGTTATCAAATTATGGTGTACTGTATAAAGGACTGCAACAGTTATTGAAAGTTGTTTTAGAATGTATAAGAAAAGAAAATATACATACATATATTTAAGTGGAAAAGCAACTTTTAAAATAACAGGCCACATATATTTATAGAGCAGGGAAAATGTCAGGAAACCTGCTTGTACTAAAATAATACTGAAAGTCTGGTTCTCTTTTAGAGGTGGGATTGTTGGAGATTTTAATTTTTCTTTTTATAATAATCATTAATACTTAATTTTATTGAGTGCTTACTATATGCCAGCCTTTGTTATAAGCTTTTGGCATACAACATTTGCAAGATTTCAAGTGGGTTACAGGCTTTTAGGAAGCTATCTTCCCCAAACAAAAACAAATATACAAAATATGGATACCCCGCTTGCTATGAGATTAGATTAAGTTTCTGATTTATTTAGCTAAGGAAACAGGAACACCTCAAAAGCTAGGCTCTCTCATTGAGAAGAAGCACTTAGAACCGTCTTGGGTGCTGCTTTCTCTGGCCCCTGGTGCTCCTAAAGATGGTGGAGCTGCTGGTGACACTGCCTATGTCAAACCAGATCCGAGAAACTCACTTTTTACTGTATTACTGCCTTTTTGTATTTGAAGTTTACATTCTCATTCTGGAAGAATTTTTGCAAACTACTCATACACTTCCCTTGAAGGCCCATTTCACTGCAATATCTAGTTTTGTAGATACAACCATTCTCTGATGTGAGTTTTACATTTTATAGATGAGGAAACAGATTAAGCAACTTAACTCAAGTAGTGAATACTCTTGAGTCAGGAAGCGAAGTCTTACTCTTCATCCTCAAGCACTAATCTGATTTCCTGTAGCTTTTTTGTTTTTGTTCTTGAGCACACATTACTTTCATATTGGAAAATGACTAAATTTTCCAATGATTTTCCAATGATTAAAATCAATGTGAAAAAATTTTATGACATATAAAGTGTTAAAGCAGTTCAGAGCAAGGAAAGATCAGAATGGGTTGGGTCATAAAGACAGCTTAGTGGAGCAAATAAATTTTAATGTAATAATTAACTTTTCTTCTCAGCTTATCTATTTGTTTACACAAGTACACACTGCTTCTATCCCCAACATGCCCAAACCAAACCTCTCATGACTGGCTGTAACTAATGCTCTGTTGTTCTTTCCTACAGACCAAGTTTTGGCCTCATTTTTGTTTCCTTTTAGTGGCTCCCCCCCCCTCTTTTTTTCCTTTTGCTGTCTGTCAGTGCATATTAGAATATATAACTGTGACTTTTGTCGAAGCTCCTTCTCACTATACTGTTGGGCATTATAAATAAACCCCTTTAGCTTGGCAGTTTCCATGTGGTGATACTATCATAAAATAAAGACTGAGCTGGCTAAAAGAAGTTGTAAAAATTATATTAATTATGTTTAAAAACTCATTAAAGGAAATAGAACTAAGATCTTGAATATTATCTGATGATCTAACCTTACAGCATAAACTAGAGCTGATATTCAGTCAGTATGTGCTGGCACAGCAGTACTTGTCAAAACACTGAAGTATTTTCATACTAGTTGGTAAATAGTAAACAAATTCCAGAAAGCAATAAAACTAACAATATATAGTCAGGATGAGTGTTTGTCTTAGAAAACCACACATGCACCTTAGATTCATAGTTGGTCTGGTCACTAAAACATGGAGCTAGGAGGTTTGCTCAGGTGTTCTGTTATTTATTTCAGATGTTGAAGGTGCAAAAGCCCTTGGGTGGGACATAGAGACCAGGCAGGTGAACTGAGGAGAACCTAATCTGTGAACCCACAAAAGAAGTGCCCAGTTGTGCCAAGGGGACAAGCCAGGTCCAGGCTTCTGCGTGACTAGTGAGGCTGCCGTAAGCCAGCGGCAGAGACTCTCAGGGTGTGGTCTCTCAGGTGGGCCTGAGCAGTCTCTGTTTAACAGCTGAACTAGTTAGTTATTGCTTCATGACAAATTTGGTGGCTTTAAAACAATACACTTATTATTGCATGATTTCTTTGGGTCAGTAGTCTGGCTGCAGTTTAGCAGGGGCCTTTGCTTCAGGGTCTCCCATGAAACTGCAGCTAATGTGTCAACCAGGGCTATGGTCTCATTTAAAGGCTCAAATGAGAAAGACTGTGTTTTCAAGTTCACATGCTATGGGAAGGATTCAGCTCCTTGAGATTGAGAACCTCAGTTTCTTGCTGGTAATTGACTGGCAGCTCTCTCTGTTCCTTGCCATGTGGGTCTCTCCACTTGTTCTTCAGAGAGAGCACCTGAGAAGAGCCAGAGAGACAAGGTACCCGCGAATGAATGCCAGGGTGACAGAAGTCAGTCTTTTGTAACCAAATCTTGGAAGAGACATGCCATCACTTCTACCTTAATCTATTCATTAGAAGCAAAACACAAGTTCTGCCCATGCTCAAGGGGAGCATATTACACAATAGAGTGAATGCCAGGAGATAGGGCACAGATCCTTGGGAGTCATTTTAAAGCAACCTGCCAGAACAACTTATCTCCCAAACTAGGTGCTGGGGAGAATTGACCTCCCTGCCTACTATGAAGAGAGTTATGGTTTAGGTTATATGTCCAGGAACGTAATTAATGCCTAAAAGAGAGTGTAGTCCAGCAAGTGGTAGTGTGAGGCCAGGCTCTGCCCTCCTCCTCAGCCTTGCAACCAGTCTCCAGATAAAGAAGCCTCACCCCAGGGCCCACCAAGTTTCAGTTGGAGACGCCTGCCCACCTCTGTCTGGCAGCTTCTTGGTCTTTTTTTTCCTCCATCTTCCGCCATGACTCTTCTGACCCTGTTATTCCCGTGTGACCCTAGGAAATTCCCTGATTCCCACTCTTTGTCCTAAATATAAAAACAGCATTTGTCCAAAAGGTAGAAAGTGGCAGACAGCTTTCTTTTCATCTTTTAATGATTATCTAATAAGATATGAATCAACTCTCAGGTGTGTCTATGATTTGAGGGGAAAGGGAATTAAAAATAAAGCTAAAAACTCTTATGTTATTGTCCAGTCGCTAAGTTATATCCAACTCTTTGCGACCCCATGGACTGCAGCATGCTAGGCTTCCCTGTCCTTCACTGTCTCCTAAAGTTTGCTCAGACTCATGAACATTATTGTGTTGATGATACCATTAACCATCTCATTCTCTGTTGCCTCCTCCTCTTGCCCTCAATCTTTCCCACCATCAAGATCTTTCCCAGTGAGTTGGCTCTTTGCATCAGGTAGCCAAAGTATTGGAGCTTCAGCATCAGCCTTTCCAATGAATATTCAGGGTTGATTACCTATAGGATTGATTGTTTTGATCTTGCAGCCCACAGGACCCTCAGGAGCCTTCTCCAGCTCCATAGTTTGAAAGCATCAATTCTTCAGGACTCAGCCGAAATGGCAACCCACTCCAGTATTCTTGCCTGGAGAATGCCATGGGCAGAGCCTGGTGGGCTGCAGTCCACGGGGTCGCAAAGAGTTGGACACGACTGAGTGACTAACACACCAGCCTTCTTTATGGTCCAGCTTTCACATCCATACATGACTACTGGGAAAACCATAGATTTGAGTATGCTGCTGCTGCTGCTAAGTCGCTTTAGTCGTGTCCGACTCTATGCAACCCCATAGATGGCAGCCCTCCAGGCTCCCCCGTCCCTGGGATTCTCCAGGCGAGAACACTGGAGTGGGTTGCCAGTTCCTTCTCCAAAGCATGAAAGTGAAAAGTGAAAATGAAGTCACTCAGTCGTGTCCGACTCTTAGCGACCCCATGGACTGCAGCCCACCAGGCGTCTCCGTCCATGGGATTTTCCAGGCAAGAGTACTGGAGTGGGGTGCCATTGCCTTCTCCAAATTTGAGTATACAGGACCTTTGTCAGCAAAGTGACATCTCTGCTTTTTAATATGCTGTCTAGGTTTGTCATAGCTTTCCTTCCAAGGAGCAAGCATCTTTTAATTTCATGGCTGCAATCACCATCTGTGGTGATTTTGGAACCCAAGAAAATAAAACCTGTCACTGTTTCCATTGTTCACCCATCTATTTGCCACGAATTGATGGGACTGGATGCCATGATCTTAGTTGTTTGAATGTTGAGTTTTAAGCTAGCTTTTTCACTCACCACTTTCACCTTTCACCCTCATCAAGAGGCTCTTTAGTTCCTCTTTATCTTCTTCCATTAGAGTGATATCATCTGCATAGCTGGGGTCATTGATATTTCTCCTGGCAAGCTTGATTCCAGCTTGGGATTTATCTACCCTGGCTTTTCAAGTGATGTACTCTGCATATAAGTTGAATAAGCAGGGTGACAATATACAGCCTTGATGAACTTCTTTCTCAGTTCAACAGTTTTGAATCAGTCTATTGTTGCATGTCTGGTTCTGACTGTTGCTTCTTAACCTGCATACAGGTTTCTCAGAAAACTTTTATGAGCATTCTCAAATTGAATAACAATAATATTGTTATTGAATATTATTTAATTGAATAACAAATAATTATCATTTAATAACAAACATATGACAAACCTAAATTTTTATTCAAACCTCCCAAATCCAAATTGGTATGCTTTACTATCAATTTTGTAGTTTCTGAGAGAGAAAAGATGAAATAATTTCTTTTTTAATTTTATAAGCCCCAGTTCTTATAGATTTTGGCTGTTGTAAAACCAGACCAAAATTATTACATAACTGAAAGCAATTTTAAAAAATTGTACTCCACTGAATACAATGTTAAGTTGAGGCTAGGTTTTTTTTTTTTTAATTGTAGAGAAATGTTTTAAGTTTAAAAAGATTATAATTTTTCTCATGTTTAATTTTTAATATTTTGGCCAAATATTTGGTGAAAATTAAAATATTTTCCATGTATATTTTAAATCAAGGATATATATGTAAAATCAACAAATGCTAACAATAGTTACTTCTAGGCTATGGTTCATACTCTTTTACATTTTTCCAAAATTTTTATTATGGATACTTCTGTTTATTCTCATAAGATCAATGAACACATGCCATTGAAAGGAAAATAAGCTCAATGCACCCCTCATAGCAGGATGACCTTTATGGTAAGTAGAACTTGAGCACACTCTCTGAAGTGTTTCTTCAAATATGGTATATACTAAGTTTTACAGCTTTAATTCCTTAATTTTCTATAGAAATACCTTTCTTTTAAAGACCTTGGCTGTTGATAAAGCAGATTTTCTTAATAAATTTTGCATTTATAGAGTTTTTTGTCTTCACACTGAAAATTTACTCGGAATTCTCAGCTTGTTGTAGCTTTTATGAACACTAGATGGCACTCTCACTCAACTGAAATCCAATTTATTGATCACATTTTGGTGCTGTGAGCCTTAGAAGGGTTGGATGTGCAACTGAAGAATGCTTATGTTTCCCTTTTGTTTTTAGAGGGAGGGAGTTTGGGGAGAAGGGGAAATTTTTCAAGTTTAAGTAGCTGAGCTAAATGGTTCAGCTGTTTTTTTTTTTCATCTATCCAGAAATCACCATGTTGATAATAGTGGTATCAGTCCTTCATTCCACAAATATTTATTGAGCACCTGCTGTTTTTAGCACTATTCTAAGCACTATGTACATCAATGGGCAAAAGAGATTAAAAATCTGTACCCTCATATAGCTTACACATTCAGTGCTTGGACTTTTTCTTCATGTGCCATTCTAAGTACTGTGCTGGTATTCATCCATTACCTCACCCATTTAATAAGACAAAGCTTAGGCACAGAGAGGTTATCTAACTTGCCCCTGTTCACCTGGCTAGTAGTCTAGAATTCACATTCAAGCATTTAAGTCTCTGAAGTTTATTCATCACAACACTATTCTGACTCTCAAAACCAAAGAATATTTTATAATTGATTCTGTTGAATGTAAATAATGTAGATTTACCTGTTTGTTTATATTTGTTCTCTGCCCATGGAATTCTCTAGGCAAGAATACGGGAGTGGGTAGCTGTTCCCTTTTCCAGGGGATCTTCCCAATCCAGGGATCAAATCCAGGTCTCCTGAATTGCATGCGGATTCTTTACCATCTAAGCCACCAGGGAAGCCCGTATTTGTCACTAGATCTATCCAGTTCAAATATTATTGCCGTTTTTATTGAAAAAACATGGGCTAAATAAAATGCCTATTTTTTTTAATGATTCTGTGGCCAAATATCAAAGTATTAATTCTCTTTCAAGATAATAGCAATCAAGTCACAAACACAGCTGGCCTTGTTGAAGCATGTATTTAAACATCTTTATAGCTCTATTTACTTCATATTGCCATATAATAATTTGGGTATGTTGTATTAATGACAGCTTAATCAGATTGTGATTCAATTGTTGTATAATGAAACATGGGGCATCAGGTGACAAGTTACAACTTCACTGTTTGGTTTTACATTTTAGTAGTACTGTGTTTATAAAGAAAATAGAGTAAGGCCAACAGTACGCTATGAAAGTTTAGTGATTTCGGGGAGGAGTGGGCAAATTTACCTTCCTCTAATAAAAAAAAGTTTTATGTAACTTAGGATAATTTATAATTATACTTGTATTTCTGAAGGACCAGAGTTGTATTTAACAACATACTTACTGTAAGCCACTGAGTGTAGAGGGAAAGTTAGCCACCACAGAATAAAATATTGATGACTAATTCATACACAGATAATTGATAGTAAAACTTGTCTTCATGGAAGTGGAAATAATTAGTTCTTAACAGCTAGCAAGGGGCCTTTTGTTTTTTGCTGCAAAACTGTATTAGATTACAAAATTGTATTTTTTATTTAATTGGGCTTCACGGGTGGCTCAAGAGAAGGAATCTGCCTTAATTTTGGGAGACTTGTGTTCAATCCCTGGGTAAGGAAGATCCCCTGGAGAAGGAATTAGCAACCCACTCCAGAATTCTTGCCTGGGAAACCCCACGGACAGAGGAGCCTGGTAGGCTACAGTACATGGGTTGCAAAAGAGTTGGACACAACTGAGTGACTAATGACAACATGTTTTTGATTGCTAATAATTAGAGTTTGCATCTTTTAATTAAATGAAATAATTAGTAAAAGAGAATCACTGTTGTTCACCAGGGAACAGGTGGAAGTTTTTGGACAAGAGATTGATTTTGGCAGATGCTGCAGTTTATGGATTCTTAAATTGGGAATTTTGGCTTTTCTAGGGGCCTTTGTGCCCCATAGATTGAATGCAAAGCTGTGTACACTGATGAGCTTTATTTCTTGGGAGAGAGCCCAAGTTTTATCAGATTTTCAAAGAAGTTATAACCCTAATAGATTAAGAACTACTGCAAAAACTAAGTGACCTACTGCATATTAAACTTGCTTTTCTTAAATTTTAGAGATAAGTTCAAGTGACTGAAACTTGGGAATTTTAAACCAACAAAGGGAAAATTTTGCTGATTCAGTGTTAGCTTATCCCTCTTGGTCTGCTGATCCTCTTGTGGTATATCTGGTGATACTGGTACTTGAGTTACTTACGTTTGTCATAAACTGGGGCAGGCCCACACCTGGCAGTTTGGATATTAAAAGTTCAAGTCTTGCTTCAAGACCGTTAAGACCCGGCGAGCCCAGCTGAGCACAGCAGCGCTCTCGCCAGCCCCTAAAATTCGGGGGTTGTGGTTTTCCTCAGCAAAAGTTCATTAATACAGAAGTTGGAAATAGTCATACTGGCAGGGTCCACATCCTGGTTCTTCTAGCTGTTTAACCTTGGACAAGTTACTTAACATCTCTAGGTTTCAGTTTTATTACCAGCAAAAGAAGACAATAGTGTGTCATATCAGTGAGATAATAGCACCTTTATCTCTAAGGTACTCAGCATAGTGCCTACCTTAGTACTTAGTATGGCAAAAAAATTAACTCTATCCTTGTATATGACTCAGTTGTCTAAAATAGTGAGTCTTCTTACCTGCTAGCTCTTTATGTTGATTTATTTTTCTTCTTAGCCCCAAACACTACCTGACATAGTTACTAACTTAAGCTTACTTGTTGATTCTATCTGCCCTACTAGGTTGTAAGCTCCTTGAAGATGGAAACTTTTTCTTGTTCATTTCTGGGCTCCTTAGGATAGTGCTAGCACATACAAACAGATGTCAATATTTGTTGAATGAATAAATGGCTACTATTACTAACTGACAATGTCTGTCTACCCTCCCATCTGCCTATATCAACTGCAGCTTCAAAATGAGGTAGGTAGACCAGGAGGAATGTCTCTTTCCCTAACTGGGATAGCTGAAATTATAACTTCAAAAGAAATAATAATCTCTTTAGGCCCTCTACTGTGGCCTACAGACCAGTAGCATCTGTGTCATCTAGGAAGTTGTTAGAAATGCAGAATCTCAGGCCTCACCCTAGTCCTTCTAAATCAGATTTGAATCCCCAAGTGACTGTAATGCACATTATAGTCTAAGAAGCACCATGTTGACCATTTTAAGGATTTTGGATTTTATCTGAAAAGTAATGGAGAACCCACTACATTTTAGGTTGGAGGTTACATTTTCCGATTTGTTATTAAAATGATCACTCTTGGGTCAAAAACAGTGGTTGTCTTTGGAAAGGGAAACCTTTTGACTGGGGACAGACTTGGGACTGATGCTTTTTTCAGTATACTGTTTCCCAGATTCACTCTGATATGGCCAGCATGTAGCCTGCCTACCCTGTCCTCCTATCCCAACCCCACTCTTTTGACTTACACCACGAAGGCTGGACACCTGCCCTCATATCAGGACGGTATGCACACCACACATACAGCTACCGCTTTCCCACTTCCTGGGCCTGGAGGTGTGCTGATGGGCCCCGTGTTCAGCCAAAAGGAGGACAAGCCATAAGCCTTGGAAGAGGGCTTAGCCCGTTTGGGCAGAGAGCCCTAGGATTCCAGTACTTGGAGCGTGGTCTGGGTGAGTATGTCCTTCACTCTGTGTGTAAGTGAAGTCGCTCAGTCGTGTCCGACTCTTTGCGACCCCGTGAACTGTAGCCCACCAGGCTCCTCTGTCCATGGGATTCTCCAGGCAAGAATACTGGAGTGGGTTGCCATTTCCTTCTCCAGGGGATCTTCCTGACCCAGGGATTGAACCTGGGTCTCCCACATTGCAGGCAGATACTTTACCCTCTGAGCCACCAAGGAAGTATTCACCTATTGGTGGGGTGCACCCGAAAGAGGCCTGTAATGAGCCCTCCAAAGGGCAGGGACACCACTGTTCAGGTCTCCAAGATGTAATGCCTCTTTGTACTTTCTATTTTCAATGTATTTTTCAATGTGAATATATTGCCTACATTAAAAGAATAAGATAAAATATTAAACCATAATAAAAGTACATGGGCTCCTGTGTGGGAATGGATAAGAGGGGTACAGCAATGGAAGCACAAAAACCAGTTAAAGAGCTATTGCAGTGTTTCAGTAATAATTGATATAATGTTTTGGACTAGTGGACTTCCCTGATAGCTCAGTTGGTAAAGAATCCACCTGCAATGCAGGAGACCCCGGTTTGATTCCTGGGTTGGGAGGATACGCTAGAGAAGGGATAGGCTACCCACTCCAGTGTTCTTGGGCTTCTGCTGATGTGTTTATTCAGTGGTGGTGGTTTAGTCCCTAAGTCGTGTCCGACTCTTGCAACCCCATGGACTATAGCCTACCTAACTGTTCTGTCAGTGGGATTCTCCAGGCAAGCATACTGGAGTGGGTTGCCATTTCCTTCTCCAGGGGATCTTCTGAACCTAGGAATCAAACCCGGGTCTCCTTCATTGCAGGCAGATTCTTTACCAACTGAGCTACAAGGGAAGCCCTATTTACTCAGTAGTCATATTTTTAATTTTCAAGAACGCTTTCTTATTCTCTGATTGGTCCTTTCTCAGAACAATCAATTCTTGTATTATGAATATTTCATTCTCTGAAATCTAAGGATGCCAATATAATTTTTAATTAGTTTCTTTTCCTCCCTGCTGAATCAGCCAGGATTCTGGCAGGAAATGATGGCACACTCAGATGGGGTGTCTGAAGAGAATTTAATGAAGGTGTAGGCAGAGTTAAGGGAAACCAACAAGATGATAATCATTTTGAACTAGCTATGAACCTAAAGCGACAAGGTCTGGGAGAAGTTACTGGAACTCCATGAAATTTACAGCTATAGGAGAAGTGTGCCTGCCTAACAGGAATTGTGACCTTCAGTAGAACAATATATTCATTGCTAGCCCTCAGCCTGGCAGAGAGTAAGTGGAAGAATAAATGCCCTGACCATCTCCACCCCCCCCCCCTTTCAATTTGTTAGTGCCTCTCACTGGAAGAGTGAAATTGTAAGCCAGATGGTGAGGAACCCCAGTGATACAGAGAGATGATTTGGAGAGGCAAATAGAGAACATATGACATGCCATATTGTATCAGTTTCACAGTGTTTAGGAAGACATCTTGATGGGTGGATTGTGGCTGTGAAAAGAGTAGCACTTTGGGCTGATGTGGTGTGGTAGAAGATCAGTCAGTTCAGTCACTCAGTCATGTCAGACTCTTTGTGACCCCATGGACTACAGCACACCAGGCTTCCCTGTCCATCACCAACTCCTGGAGCTTGCTCAAACTCATGTCCATCTAGTCAGTGATGCCATCCAACCATCTCATCCTCTGTTGTCCCCTTCTCCTCCTGCCTTCAATCTTTCCCAGCATCGGTCTTTTCCAGTGAGTCAACTCTTCATATCAGGTAGCCAAAGTATTGGAGCTTCAGCATCAGTCCTTCCAATGAATATTCAGAACTGATTTCCTTTAGGATTGACTGGTTTGATCTCCTCGCTGTCCAAGGGACTCTCAAGAGTCTTCTCCAGCACCACAGTTCAAAAGCATCAGTTCTTTATAGTCAAACTGGCACATCCACACGTGACTACTGGAAAAACCACAGCTTTGACTAGACGGACTTGTGTTGGCAAAGTAATGTCTCTGCTTTTTAATATGCTGTCTAGGTTGGTCATAGCTTTTCTTCCAAGGAGTAAGCATCTTTTAATGTGCCCAGATAAACTGGATCTCTGTGAATGAGAAGCAGAAGTTACATAGTTTGGGAGGCATTGGGATTCAAGTTTTTGTTGAGTAATAAGGGCTGCAAGACAGTGGGACATCCAGAATGCAGGCTCTTGTGGCCGTATGACCTTTTGTTCGTCAGAAAAGCAGCTAGATTAAATGGTATTAGGATGAAGATTTAAAAGAATATATTTTAAGTAAATCTATCCAAGGGAACAATTGCTTTTCTTAGTATTGCACCAGAATAACTGTGTCCAAGGAGGTAAGAAGAGAATAGCTTTTTGTTCCCCGCCCCCCAGATCTGTTGATTTTGTATTCTGGTATCTCTTTATTACTTCATATGTGATTTATGTTTGCTGTATTGCAAGTCTTCATTGATGCTTGACCCAAAGAAATCAATTTTTCTTTGCATGGGCTCTCAAACTTTTAACACTGTTTCACTGTTGTAATGTGTTTCCTGTGAAAGTAGTCATTGTTTCTTCTTTTATCCTTTAAAATAGTTGATTTATATCTATTGGATATTCAAGGAATTTAAGAACTTTCACCATTTTTGATGTCTTCTTGGACCCCTTACAACATCTATTCCCCTTTTGGTAGTTTTTAATACTTGTTCCTTAGACTTAAGTTAACCACTTAACATTGTTGTTCAGTCGCTAAGTTGTGTCTGACTCTTTGCGATCCCATGAACTGCAGCAGACTAGGCTTCCCTGTCATTCAGTATTTCCCTGAGTTTGCTCAGACTTGTGTCTATTGAGTCAGTGACACCATCCAACCATCTCATCCTCTCTCGCTCCCTTCTCCTCTTGCCTTCAATCTTTCCCAGCATCGGTCTTTTCCAGTGAGTCAACTCTTCATATCAGGTGGCCAAGTAGTGGAGCTTCAGCTTCAGCGTCAGTCCATCCGATGAATATTCAGGGTTGATTTCCTCTAGGATTGACTGATTTGATCTCTTTGCAGTCCAAGGGACTCTCAAGGGTCTTCCCCAGCACCAAATTGAAAGCATCAATTCTTCAGTGATCAGCCTTCTTTATGGTCCAGCTCTCACATCCATACGTGACTACTAGAAAAACCACAGCTTTGACTTTTGTTGGCAAAGTAATGTCTCTGCTTTTTAATATGCTGTCTTGGTTTGTCATAGCTATTCTTCCAAGGAGCAAGCATCTTTTATTTATTTATTTATTTTTCCAAGGAGCAAGCATCTTTTAATTTCATGGCTGCAGTCACCTTGTTGATTGGAGTCCAAGAAAATGAAATGTGCCACAGTTTCCACTTTTTACCCATATACTTGCCATGAAGTGATAGGACCAGATGTCATAATCTTAGTTTTTTGAATGTTGAGTTTTTTTTTTTGAATGTTGAGTTTTAAGCCAGCTTTTTCACTCTCTTCTTTCACCTTCATCAAGAGACTCTATTTCTTCTTCAGAGTTATATGATATTCTAAATTTTATCTTGTTACGTTTTGGTCTGCTTTTTATTGATTCTGGTAGTTTGGTGGTTCTATGATAGATTTTCTAAGCGTGAGCATTTATTATTCCATCATCTTCCTAGAAATCCCATTGGCTTTTTCAAAAGAATTTATTTTAATTGGAGGATAATTACTTTACAATATTCTGATGGTTTTTGCCATGTATCAACATGAACTGGCCATAGTCATACGTGTGTCCCCTCTCTCCTGAGCCTCCCTTCCCACCTCCCTCCTCACCCCATCCCTCTAGGTTGTCACAGAGCACCAGCTTTGAGTTCCCTGCATCATGCATCAAATTCTCATTGGCTTTTTTTTCCCCCTAAAATTAAATAACTATTTGATAATTTTCTTGGGTTTCTAGTCTGCTGCTGGATTATTTAAGCACTTTGCATCATTTTTTTTTTTTCATTAGTCGCTCTTTCAGAGTCCCCTCCAAGATACATTCATTTTCTTTACATCATATCACACATTCCTGAAAATAGAAGACTATCTAGTTGACTTCTTTGGCTTCATTTTTTATTAAATTTAAAGGCCATCAGATAACCTCAGTGCTATGATACATGTCCAGATCTTAGTTACCAAATTGGTTTAATTTTCCTAAGGGAAATAGAATAGACCCACATATGAATAATACCTATTTTCTTTTTCATCCTATCCCAGAGGGTTTCACATGACTTTCTTATCCTCACCACAGGGAAGAAAGAGAAGTAGTAACCTCTGCTGCTGCTGCTAAGTCGCTTCAGTCGTGTCCGACTCTATGCGATCCCATAGATGGCAGCCCACCAGGCTCCCCCGTCCCTGGGATTCTCCAGGCAAGAACACTCTACCCCCTCCTAAAAACAAAAACAAAACAACAACAACAACAAAAACTATAGTAACTAATCTGTGCTTCCTAAACAGGCTTATGCTTGATTTTCCCTTTATTAGGAAGCTACAGCAAAGGATCTAGGGAGATAGAGATATGAACAGAAACTGTAGGTTTGTGTCTTTTTATTAATTTACAGATATATTAACCTAAAAATCAAGATATATCTAACAAAGTATTACCTGTGAACATGAATATTAGAATTAATTTGGATGCAAAAGTAGAATTTCTAGAGTATTATCTTAGTTTCATAATTTTACCTACCACTCTGTATGTATTAGTAATTCTTTTATCTGTTTGGAAAATGTCTCATTCAGAATTTGAGGGGCAATCTCATTCTTAGCTACCTTAGATTCTTTACCTTACATTAGACTGAAAGGAGTTCTTATAAGAAACCTTCAGTGTTTTGGTTTTAGACTATAATTATAGGTAGTATTTTGAATTATAACAGAAAAAAGGTATTACCATATTTTAAAGAAAATAAATTATATTTTTAAGTTTTGTTATTAATATTTTTATTTCTTTAATAAATGGACGGTATTTTGTGATGTTGAGAAAATTACTCTCACTCTGTCTACACATGTCTGAACGACAAGTGTGTGATTCAGAGCCTTTCTACACCTGAGTACACATGTACTTTATTTTTTGGCTTGTAAGCCTTGTCCCTGTTAAGCCCAGTAATCTTGGTTTTTCTTTTTTTCAATCCTCTAGTCATTTCATATTACCTTTGAAGCTACTTTAGAAAGAACAACTCTGCTTCAGAATTTCCTCCGCTTGTCTCCATGATCATAGAAAATGGAATGTGTGAGAGGGTCAATTAAATGATTTTAAAAACTTAAGTGAGTTTGTATTTTAGCTATATAGAGCACAGTAGATTACTATTTTTAAATTGAATAATACAAAGAAACAGGTCTATGAAGATTGAATGAGTAAGTGGAAGTAGGAAAAGAAGTTACTAAATACCAACATTCTTATAAAGCTGAGAGAGGCAGTATAATAAATAATAACAGTATTAGGGGAAAACAATATTTTTATAAACCTGTAAGAACACTGATAATATTGGAATGGCCAGGAAGTTCTTCAGATTTTCCCATAAGAGGATACAAAAACCCTGAATGAAGTTTTTGGGCAACCCAATAATGATTCTCAAATACACCTATATAGTTTAGGAAAATAAAAGCTTATGGAAATTAAGGTAATCGATGTGAAAATTAGAGATAATAGTGAAAAAATTTTAAAGGGTTAATTCTCTATTAATTTTGGGGACTGAAAAAGGAGAGATATTGAAATAAGTATAAGATATTAAGTTTGGCAGCTCAGGAAGTTGGTTCAATAACAGAAATTGTTGGGATACATATTAGGGTAAACTACCCAAGTTAATTCATGTGTCTTATTCAAATAACACAGTTTCATATGTGAGAGGTAACCTATATGTCACAGTTAATGAAAAAACTAAGAGCATGCAGTACTGTTATTGGTAACTATTTTTATATTGTCACAGGATATTTGGTAATCTGAAGGTTTGCAGATGATAGATGGATGTATAAAGTATAAAAGAGAGGCCTGTTTGTTGTTTTACCTCTGTTACATAAGTAGAGAACAGAGTGTTACTAGTTTATGAACACACAGATTTTGCCAACATTATATTATCAGTGATGCATATTTGTTACATTTTATATACTCTCTGTGGTTTTCTTTTTTCCTTTGCTTTCTTTTCTTTTCCTTCTCCTTTTCTTTCTCTCTCTCTGCCTCCCTCCCTCTTTTTCTCCTTCTCTCTTTTTCTAATATTTGATATTCTCTAAGCTTGTTAAAAAACTAGCTGGTTATGATCTATGATGTGATTTGATGCTTGATGATGGCTTGTGGCTTTCAGATCTTACCTTTTGTTCTCAAGTCTTACATACTGTCTTAAATCACTTTCCATTTTTTCATCAATTAGTGCATCACAGGGCAGAGTATTATCTGCATAGCTGAATCCATGATGCTTTGGGGTCAAGTATACTACCTCCAAGTATAGCCTTATATAGAGCCTGAATCACCTTTAGGTTTTTTATTGATTCTAAGCATGTAATTCAAGAATATAAAGGTATAGTTGTTTAATTATTTGGAATGTTCATAGCCTATAGGAAAAAAGGGGGTTGGGAGAGGAACCCTAAAGGTTTGCAGATATCAAGCCAGTTTAATGACCAGGCTAAATATTAGTTCACAAAGATCCTAAGACTATTTCATGATGATTTGACCATTCATTGTTAATTTCCATGTTGTGAATTTCAGTTAATCCTTTGGATTCAAAATTATGTACATGGCTCAGTCTTATTTCTTCTATTTAATTTAGCATTGATATAAATAGAGTCAAAGGTTGAAAGTTAGAGTGAAATAGGAGAAAACCTAAAATTTTCAAGGTTTTTTTTTCCCTCTTTAAAAGTATAACTATTTTCGGATAAGAAAGCTGTGGTACATATACACAATGGAATATTACTCAGCCATTAAAAAGAATACATTTGAATCAGTTCTAATGAGATGGATAAAACTGGAGCCTATTATACAGAGTGAAGTAAGCCAGAAAGATAAACACCAGTACAGTATACTAACGCATATATGTGGAATTTAGAAAGATGGTAACGATAACCCTATATGCAAGACAGAAAAAGAGACACAGATATATAGAACAGACTTTTGGATTCTATGGGAGAAGACGAGGGTGGGATGATCTGAGAGAACGTCATCGAAACATGTATATTATCACGTGTGAAAGAGATCGCCAGTCCAGGTTGGATGCATGAGACAAGTGCTCAGGGCTGGTGCACTGGGATGACCCAGAGGGATGGGATGGGGAGGGAGGTGGGAGGGGGGATCAGGATGGGGAACACATGTAAATCCATGGCTAATTCATGTCAATGTATGGCAAAAACCACTACAATATTGTAAAGTAATTAGCCTCCAATTAATAAAAATAATTGGAAAAAAAGTATAAATATTTTCAGGTATTTCTAGATACCAGATGTGAAAGTTTCTTTCTTCCCCCTCCATCAGTCAGTTTAGTTCAGTCGCTCAGTCGTGTCTGACTCTGCGACCCCATGAATCACAGCACGCCAGGCCTCCCTGTCCATCACCAACTCCTGGAGTTTACTCAAACTCATGCCCATCGAGTCGGTGATGCCATCCAGCTATCTCATCCTCTGTTGTCCCCTTCTCCTCCTGCCCCCAATCCCTCCCAGCATCAGGGTCTTTTCCAATGAGTCAACTCTTTGCATGAGGTGGCCAAAGTATTGGAGTTTCAGCTTCAGCATCAGTCCTTCCAGTGAACACCCAGGACAGATCTCCTTTAGGATGGACTGGTTGGATCTCCTTGCAGTCCAAGGGACTCTCAAGAGTCTTCTCCAACACCATAGTTCAAAAGCATCAATTTTTCAGCACACTCAGCTTTCCTCACAGTCCAACTCTCACATCCATACATGATCACTGGAAAAACCATAGCTTTGACTAGATGGACCTTTGTTGGCAAAGTAATGTCTCTGCTTTGTAATATGCTATCTAGGTTGGTCATAACTTTCCTTCCAAGGAGTAAGCATCTTTTAATTTCATGGCTGCAATCACCATCCACAGTGATTTTGGAGCCCAAAAAAATGAAGTCTGACACTGTTTCCACTGTCTCCCCATCTATTTCCCATGAAGTGATGGGACCAGATGCCATGACCTTAGTTTTCTGAATGTTGAGCTTTAAGCCAACTTTTTCACTCTCCTCTTTCACTTTCATCAAGAGGCTTTTTAGTTCCTCTTCACTTTCTGCCATAAGGGTGGTGTCATCTGCATATCTGAGGTTATTGATATTTCTCCCAGCAATCTTGATTCCAGCTTGTGCTTCTTCCATAAAATGCTTTATTTACTTCACAATGTACAATGAATATCTTTCTACACAAATGTCTAAAACTCCCCTGATAAGGGATTTATAGACTGGTCGGAAGATAATCAGATTAAAAGATGTAACACAAGATTCACCCAATGAAAAGTATATCAAAAGATTAAATCAGCAAAGGTACACCCAAAAAATGCAAAGGGAAAACAGCAGTGGTCAGAGTATTAATCTCAAAGACCTCAGGATTCAAAGATTAGGCAAATGGCAGGACTGTGAGGATGCATAGAGAGTTCCTTGGTAGTAGTTCCCTAAACTTTCTCTTGATAGTTCTCCTCTCCTTCATGAACATTTCCACATCCTCTTCATCCCCTCCCATCCATCATTGTCATTGAACTGCCTGCTGGGAAAGGCCCATGAGAAATTTGGGGCAAATAATTGGTCTACTTCCTGCAACCTACTACTGGCCTTTCCCCACCCTGGTGGCTCAGACAGTAAAGCGTCTGCCTACATTGCAGGAGACCCAGGTTCAATCCCTGGGTCGGGAAGATCCTCTGGAGAAGGAAATGGCAACCCATTCCAGTATTCTTGGCTGGAAAATCCCATGGACGGAGGAGCATGGTAGGCTACAGTCCATGGGGTCACAAAGAGTCGGACATGACTGAATGACTTCACTTTCTTTCTTTCCGTTAATGTCTGTCCTCCATTAGTGTGAGGCTTCATGTAGGTAGAGATCCTGCCAGGTTTTATCATTGTTTATTTCTCCATCACTCAGTTTTTGTTGTTGTTCAGTTGCTAACTCATGTTAAACTCTTTGCAACCCCATGGACTGCAACACATTAGGCTTCCCTGTCCTTCACCATCTCCCAGAGTCTGCTCAAACTCATGTCCTTTGAGTCGTGATACCATCCAACCATCACATCCTCTGTCACCCTCTTTCCTCCTGCCATCAGTCTTTCCCAGCATCAGGGTCTTTTTCAGTGAGTCAGCTCTTCACATCAATGAGGTGGCCAAAGTAGTGAGCTTCAGTATCAGTCCTTCTAATGAATATTCAGGGTTGATTTCCTTTAGAATTGACTGGTTTGATCTCCTTGCAGTCCAAGGGAGTCTCACAAGTCTTCTTCAGCACCACGATTCAAAAGCATCAGTTCTTTGGTGCTCAGACTTCTTTATGGTCCAGCTCTCATATCCATGTATGACTACTGAAAAAAACCATAACTTTGACTATAGGGACCTTTGTTGGCAAAGTGCTGTCTCTGCTTTTTAATATGCTCTCTAGGTTTGTCATAGCTTTCCTTCCAAGGAGCAAGCATCTTTTAATTTCATGGCTGCAATCACCGTCTGTGGTGGTTTTGGAACCCAAGAAAATAAAACCTGTCATTGTTTTCATTGTTCCCCCATCTATTTGCCATGAATTGATGGGACTGGATGCCATGATCTTAGTTGTTTGAATGTTGAGTTTTAAGCTAGCTTTTTCACTCTACACTTTCACCCTCATCAAGAGGCTCTTTGCTTTCTGCCATTTAAGGTGCTATCATCTGCACATTTGAGGTTGTTGATATTTCTGCCAGCAGTCTTCATTCCGGCTTGTGATTCATCCAGCCTGACATACTGTATGATGTACTCTGCATATAAGTTAAATAAACAGGGTGACAATATACTGCCTTGAAGTACTCCTTTCTCAATTTTGAACCAGTCTGTTGTTTCATGTCCGGCTCTAACTGTTGCTTCTTGACCTGGATACAGGTTTCTCGAGAGACAGGTAAGGTGGTCTGGTATTCCCATCTCTTTAAGAATTTTCCACAGTTTGTTGTGATCCACACAGTCAAAGACTTTAGCCAGTGAAGCATAAGTAGATATTTTTCTGGAATTCTCTTGCTTTTTATATTCAATGAATGTTGACAATTTGATCTCTGCTTCCTCTCCCTTTTCTAAATCCATCACTCATTAGGCACATAGTAAAAGTTAAATAAATATTTGTTAGATTAATTAACTTGGAAGAGAAAGACAAAGTCAAGTTTACTATGTAGCCCAAAATATTTAGGGAAAATCAATTCTGATATATCCATTTAATTTTTTAAATAATTAATATTTATGTTTATAATAGAAAGTATCCAAAATTTTAGAATTTTTATCTTATACATAACTAAAGAGTTCTAATACTTCAAATTTATTGGAAAAAACAATTTTTGGTTCAAGACTGTTTCTTATATAACATGCCTTTCAATTATTTAGGTTTAATCTGTGCCTTTAGATGTGGCTCACAAGTCTCTGTGTAACTAGTTGGCTCATTGAACTTTCTTCCTAAGGGAACTTTAAGTTTAAAAAAAATTATTGTGCTTTGATTTTACATTCATATTTTAAAATCAACTACACATCTGAGTTGTGAATAATATATATAAAATATTTCAGAATTGATTTTATTTCAAAGAAAATGTTAACTTTCTATTATTGTTATAGCAGTTTTAATCACATTAAATCAAGGCTCATGCACATTTATTGGATCAACCATTTAAATTTATTTGATTTGAAGTCAGTCTATCCTGATGGAAAAATTGGGAATGGAAGTTATTGTATACTTTCCCTTTTGAGACATTGAAAGTGTCTGGCATAAATTTAATGAAGAGGGGAGGAAAAGCATGTGATTATTTTTGATTATCTTGGTCACATGTCTTGGAGGAAGAATTGTTACCTTCCAGTAACAAATTTTCTGAGGCTTACTAAATTTCTCCATGACACAGTTAGTACTGATCTCATTTAATCATAATTTAAATAAGATAATTTAAAGTATTCTATGTAGTTAAAGTAGGATGGAGCATCCAACAGATACTGTACTAATTATAGTCATTAATGGCCTACTTTTTCTGACCTAAAAATGTAAATGAAGGAGGGAATTGTCTTTGTTTCAGCGATTTTCCCTGTAAAAGATATCAGTTCACTGTTATTGCTCTTTATTTTCACATGACGCTTACCTAAAATCCTTCTAAAACTCCACAGTACTGAACTAATCCATGGAAAAAGCAGAATGCATCTTCTCCCATAGAAAAAGACTTGGCAGCTCAGACCTCTCTCACTTCAATTAGAAATTGTGAGGTTTGGGGAATTTCCTGGCTGTCCAGTTGTTAGGACTTCACACTTTCACTGCCAAGGGTCAGGGTTCGATCCCTAGTTGGGGAACTAAGAAATTGTGAAGTTTTATAAACAGGCTCTTTATTAAAAGAACATAGATATAGATTGGGTCTACGAATCAGCAATCCACACATGAAGTGTTAGTATGAAAATGCTATTACAACTTTGTTTATAATACTTCCCTAAAAAGTCTCCTTTAACTGTTTTAGAATCTATTCCAGGAAAAAAAAAAAAAAAAAAACTCAAAAAATTACACTTTGTTAATGTTTTATTTAGTAGTGTGATATTTTTCACAAATTAGGTGATATTTACTCCTTAATATAAATGTGCATGTGTGTTGTTGTTGTTCTCTTTTATTAATGTGCAATGCTTAACCAAAACCTAGCTTGGGTACTTTTAGGCTCAGAACTAAAGGGTGATTTGTAGAAAACCAAAGTAGGTCAAAGAGTACCATGGTATCGCAAAGGGGGAAGTCCCCAAGCTTACTCATATTGTCTTGCCTCTGTTGGAGTTCACTTTCATTGTTATGGTCTAGATCTGTCTTCCTGTGAATGGAAGAAAAATGAGATTGAAGAAAAATCTCAAAAAATTATCATAAGTAACTTTTTAGAATAATATGTTATTAATTATTGGCAGGACTGATGGGGGCAGCATAGGTGGGAATGAAAATTAGAACTGAGTTTAACCCTAAATTTTATAGATCAAAAGCAAAAGTATGCATAAATAGATAGCTTCTCTAAGTATAATACAAGGAGTGCTGTGTGGGTCTGTGTGGAATGGGAATTATTAATAGTATTTCAAATGGAATTATTAATAGTATTTCAAATTTTGCCAGCCTGTTCTGCTTTTTTACATGTTGTAGAAGTGACCATGTTTTAGGATGAAGGAATCAACCCATTTCATATTAGTTCTGAACATATGCCGTTGAATGAACATTATAGGCAAATCTACTGATCATTGGAATAGCAACTGTCACATGTCTATGAAACACTATTTTGTGCCTGTTTTTCTTCACTAATCTACTATTAGAATCTAGGAATGTACTTTAGCTAGGTTCAACCATCCTAGAATGCTTTTTACATCTTAGAGTGAAAATGAAATTTTCTTAAAATTAAATTTTAAGAAATTTGGGAAACTAAATTTGGTGTTTCCTCAAATGTAGTATGCTAGTATCTTGGATCATGTTTTCTCTTACAGTAGAAGGTTTCTTTTCTGGCTAAATTTCCATTCTTGGGTTCTTCCCCTGCTTTACCTTTTTTAAAGGCAAGAGACCTGTGAGAAAGCTAAACCTTTTAGAGCTCAGAGTTGTTGAATGTACTTTCTCCCATCCAAGTACTAACCAGGCTCGACCCTCCTTAGCTTCCGAGATCAGACAAGATCGGGCGCGTTCAGGGTGGTTGGCCGAAGACGAACTTACTTTCTGTTCTTATAATTGCCAAGAACTGCTGACAACTTAAAAGCTATCACATGAGTGAATACCAGTTGTCTGTTTTTTTTTATTTTGGACAAGCATGAATCAGGAGTTCCTGTAATTTTTCTTCCTCTTCTGGGACTGTGTTGCTTCTATCTCTGAGCAGTTTTATACTTGGAAAGAAAAAGCAAGGTCACTGAATCTAAATTACTTTTACTTCTGTGCCAAATGAAACTTTCCTTCTGTTATGAGTTACAGTTTAGGTATCTTTTGGCATCTAGAGAGAGACTTATATTTGGAAAGGGGAGCATGCGGGTGTTTAGGAGAGGAGTTTTGTTTGTTTTAGCTTAATCCTCACTTTTTCTGTGCTTCATTCAGGATAGAGACAGGCAGTCCCTGCTCTTTGGCTGACACGTGGTCCTAGAATCCATATGATAAAGCAGAGCATCCTAAGAGAAACCAGTGTTCCTATGGATTACAGAATCCAGCAGTATAGAATCCATTCCTGAATTCTCTGTTTTGAGGTGTAGCTCAATGGATTTTTAAAAAGGATCCATCAAAGGAAAGATTTATTTGAAGATTAGGTGTACTACTTAAAGAACTGTAATTACTGCCTAAGTGAAGGGGGTAATTCTAACCATTGCCTTCAGATACTAGGAGTATCTGCCACTCAGTCTGGATATTTTTTTCTGGATCAGGGAATGAACAGCTGGGTTCCAGAAGATAAGAGAAGTATGAACTTCTGAGCAGAGGCATCTTTGAGTAAAAGGAACCTCTCTTTGAAAATTATAATTGGGTTGGGGGCACTGTTGAGTGTGTTGCTTAGGAATGTGTTTGGCTGCAGATAACAGAAAACTTAACCATGTGGCTTAAACAGATGGACGTCTTCCTCTGTAAGAAATCTCAGTTGAAGTAGTTCAGAGCTGATGATCATGCTTAACTATATTAATGATGACTCTCTACCATCCATAGAATGTGGTTCTCATCTTCAAGGTCACCAAATAGCTATTATATTTTCAGGCATCACTGTATTTTTTTATCTATTGTCACATAACAAATTATCCCAATGCGTATCTTAAAACAACAAACATTTATTATCTCATACAGTTTCTGAGCATTGAGAATCGAGAGTGGTTTTTCTGGGAGATTCTGGCTCAGGGTCTCTCATGAGGTTGCAGTCCAGATAACAGCTGGGACTATCATCCAGTTAAGGTTTGGCTGAGCTGGGGATCTGCTTCCAAGCAAACTCACATGACTTTTGGCTGGAGACTTCAACTCCTTACCATGAAGACCTCTCCATAGGGCTACTCATGACTTGGCAATGGGCTGTGCTGTCTTGTGCTTAGTCGCTCAGTCATGTCTGACTCTTTGCGATCCTATGGATTGTAGCTCGCCAGGCTCCTCTGTCCATGGGGATTCTCCAGGCAAGATTACTGGAGTGGGTTGCATGCCCTCCTCCAGGGGATCTTCCCAACCCAGGAAGTGAACCCAGGTCTCCCTCACTGCAGGCGGATTCCTTACTGTCTGAGCCACCAGGGGTAGTGGAGTGGATAGCCTATCCCTTTTCCAGGGGATGTTCCCAACCTAGGAATCGAAACGGGGTGTCCTGCATTGCAGGCGGATTCTTTACCAACTGAACTACCAGAGAAGCTCTGGTAGTGGGCTACCCCAAGGCAAATGATCCAAAAGGGAAGGGGAGCAGTCTTTTTATAACCTCAACTTGGAAGTGAGATATCATCACTTCTGCCTTTTTCTGTTGGTCACACGCCCTGAAACAGTATGAGAGGGAACTACACAAAGGTGTGAATAAATAGAAACAGGGATTACCGAAGCTGCACATCACAAATATGTTCCTGTCAATAAAAAGTAAAGGAAAGAAGCAATGCTAACAGACATCTGTTTGTGTCTCACTGGCCAGAAATGTGTAAACAGGTCCTCTCAAGGGAGGCTGAGAAATCAGGTGTTTAGCTCTTAGAGCCTCTGTTGTAGAGAAAGCCAGGGGAGAAGTGGGTGAGAAATGGAATTTGGGCTGGCCTGATGTCCATTGTCTGCCACTCCCAGGAGATTTGAAGACTATAACTACTTTTAATTTGTCTGTATTGCCTATTCTAAGAGTTAACAGTTTTCCAGGAGGCGATTTAATCAATAAAAGTGTGAAGAAGTGGCACCCTGAAAAACTTTTTTCAACTTTTTAATTGAGGTATATTTGACATGCTATAGTAGTTTCAAATATACCAGTGTTATGATTTAGAATTTGCATATATTACAAAATGATCACCACAATATATTTAGTTAACATTCATCACCATACAAAGTTATAGAATTAAAAAATTATTCTTTTTAATGTAGTGATTCCTTTAATTTTATAGAAATAAAGCTTTTTTTTTTAAATTGAAGGGGAGATTTATTAGCGTCATATTAAAGTAGAAAATAGAAGAAAAGCTGAAATGCAAAATTGTTTGAATAAAAATTTACTTTTAATTAATTATTTCCAGCAGCCATGATCCCTAAAAGATAGATGCATCAAGCCCACATTTTTCTTTCTTTGGAATTTTGGCTCATCCTTTCTAAAAACAGTCAACATCATGAAGCAAACTCTATCCATTAGTCACTCCAGCAAGACTCTTTTATTCATTCATGGTCAGTCTGTCCCCCATTTCCCACTCTCATTCCTCTACTCACAGCAAGTTTCCAAATGAGCTTTTTTTTTTTAAATTTATTTTTTTATTAGTTGGAGGCTAATTACTTCACAACATTTCAGTGGGTTTTGTCATACATTGATATGAATCAGCCATAGAGTTACACGTATTCCCCATCCCGATCCCCGCTCCCACCTCCCTCTCCACCCGATTCCTCTGGGTCTTCCCAGTGCACCAGGCCCGAGCACTTGTCTCATGCATCCCACCTGGGCTGGTGATCTGTTTCACCATAGATAATATACATGCTGTTCTTTCGAAACGTCCCACCCTCACCTTCTCCCACAGAGTTCAAAAGTCTGTTCTGTATTTCTGTGTCTCTTTTTCTGTTTTGCATATAGGGTTATCATTACCATCTTTCTAAATTCCATATATGTGTGCTAGTATGCTGTAATGTTCTTTATCTTTCTGGCTTACTTCACTCTGTATAATGGGCTCCAGTTTCATCCATCTCATTAGAACTGATTCAAATGAATTCTTTTTAATGGCTGAGTAATATTCCATGGTATATATGTACCACAGCTTCCTTATCCATTCATCTGCTGATGGGCATCTAGGTTAGTTCCATGTCCTGGCTATTATAAACAGTGCTGTGATGAACATTGGGGTGCACGTGTCTCTTTCAGATCTGGTTTCCTCAGTGTGTATGCCCAGAAGTGGGATTGCTGGGTCATATGGCAGTTCTATTTCCAGTTTTTTAAGAAATCTCCACACTGTTTTCCATAGTGGCTGTACTAGTTTGCATTCCCACCAACAGTGTAAGAGGGTTCCCTTTTCTCCACACCCTCTCCAGCATTTATTGCTTGTAGACTTTTGGATAGCAGCCATCCTGACTGGCGTGTAATGGTACCTCATTGTGGTTTTGATTTGCATTTCTCTAATAATGAGTGATGTTGAGCATCTTTTCATGTGTTTGTTAGCCATCTGTATGTCTTCTTTGGAGAAATGTCTGTTTAGTTCTTTGGCCCATTTTTGATTGGGTCATTTATTTTTCTGGAATTGAGCTGCAGGAGTTGCTTGTATATTTTGAGATTAATCCTTTGTCTGTTTCTTCATTTGCTATTATTTTCTCCCAATCTGAGGGCTGTCTTTTCACCTTGCTTATACTTATAGTTTCCTTTGTTGTGCAAAAGCTTTTAAGTTTCATTAGGTCCCATTTGTTTATTTTTGCTTTTATTTCCAATATTCTGGGAGGTGGGTCATAGAGGATCCTGCTGTGATTTATGTCGGAGAGTGTTTTGCCTATGTTCTCCTCTAGGAGTTTTATAGTTTCTGGTCTTACATTTAGATCTTTAATCCATTTTGAGTTTATTTTTGTGTATGGTGTTAGAAAGTGTTCTAGTTTCATTCTTTTACAAGTGGTTGACCAGTTTTCCCAGCACCACTTGTTAAAGAGGTTGTCTTTTTTCCATTGTATATCCTTGCCTCCTTTGTCAAAGATAAGGTGTCCATAGGTTCGTGGATTTATCTCTGGGCTTTCTATTCTGTTCCATTGATCTATATTTCTGTCTTTGTGCCAGTACCATACTGTCTTGATGACTGTGGCTTTGTAGTAGAGTCTGAAGTCAGGCAGGTTGATTCCTCCAGTTCCATTCTTCTTTCTCAAGATTACTTTGGCTATTCGAGGTTTTTTGTATTTCCATACAAATTGTGAAATTCTTTGGTCTAGTTCTGTGAAAAATACCGTTGGTAGCTTGATAGGGATTGCATTGAATCTATAGATTGCTTTGGGTAGAATAGCCATTTTGACAATATTGATTCTTCCAATCCATGAACACGGTATGTTTCTCCATCTGTTTGTGTCCTCTTTGATTTCTTTCATCAGTGTTTTATAGTTTTCTATGTATAGGTCTTTTGTTTCTTTAGGTAGATATACTCCTAAGTATTTTATTCTTTTTGTTGCAATGGTGAATGGTAGTGTTTCCTTAATTTCTCTTTCTGTTTTCTCATTGTTAGTGTATAGGAATGCAAGGGATTTCTGTGTGTTAATTTTATATCCTGCAACTTTACTATATTCACTGATTAGCTCTAGTAATTTTCTGGTGGTGTGTTTAGGGTTTTCTATGTAGAGGATCATGTCATCTGCAACAAGTTTTACTTCTTCTTTTCCAATCTGGATTCCTTTTATTTCTTTTTCTTCTCTGATTGCTGTGGCTAAAACTTCCAAAACCATGTTGAATAGTAATGGTGAGAGTGGGCACCCTTGTCTTGTTCCTGACCTTAGCGGAAATGCTTTCAATTTTTCACTATTGGGATAATGTTTGCTGTGGGTTTATCATATATGGCTTTTATTATGTTGAGGTATGTTCCTTTGATGCCTGCTTTCTGGAGGGTTTTTATCATAAGTGGATATTGAATTTTGTCAAAGGCTTTCTCTGCATCTATTGAGATAATCATACGGTTTTTATCTTTCAATTTGTTAATGTGGTGTATCACATTGATTGATTTGCAAATACTGAAGAATCCTTGCATCCATGGGATAAAGCCCACTTGGTCATGATGTATGATCTTTTAAATATGTTGTTGAATTCTGTTTGCTAGAATTTGGTTAAGTATTTTTGCATCTATGTCATCAGTGATATTGGCCTGTAGTTTTCTTTTTTTGTGACATCTTTGGTTTTGGTATTTTGGTGATGGTGGCCTCATAGAATGAGTTTGGCAGTTTACCTTCCTCTGCAATTTTCTGGAAGAGTTTGAGTAGCATAGGTGTTAGCTCTTACTCTATATTTTTGGTAGAATTCACCTGTGAAGCCATCTGGTCCTGGGCTTTTGTTTGTTGGAAGATTTTTGATTACAGTTTCAATTTCCGTGCTTGTGATGGGTCTTTTAAGATTTTCTATTTCTTCCTTGTTCAGTTTTGGATGGTTATACTTTTCTAAGAATTCATTCATTTCTTCCAAGTTGTCCATTTTATTGGCATATAGTTGCTGATAGTAGTCTCTTATGATCCTCTGTATTTCTGTGTTGTCGTGATTTTTCCATTTTCATTTCTAATTTTGTTGATTTGATTCTTCTCCCTTTTTTTTTCTTGATGAGTCTGGCTACTGGTTTGTCTATTTTATTTATCTTCTCAAAGAACCAGCTTTTAGTTTTGCTGATTTTTTCTATAGTCTCCTTTGTTTCTTTTTAATTTATTTCTGCCCTAATTATTATGATTTCTTTTCTTCTTCTAACCCTGAGGTTCTTAATTTCTTCTTTTCCTAGTTGCTTTAGGTGTAAAGTTAGGTTATTTATTTGGTTTTTCTCTTATTTCTTGAGGTAAGCTTGTATTGCTATGAATCTTCCCCTTAGCGCTGCTTTTACTGAATCCCATAGGTTTTGGATTGTTGTTTTTTCATTTTCATTAGTTTCTATGCATATTTGGATTTCTTTTTTGATTTCTTCTGCCATTTGTTGGTTATTCAGAAGCATGCTGTTTAGCCTCCATATATTTGTATTTTTAATAGTTTTCTCTTGTAGTTGACATCTAATCTTACTGCATTGTGATCAGAAAAGATTCTTGAAATGATTTCAATTTTTTTGAATTTACCAAGGCTAGATTTGTGGTCCAGGATGTGATCTATCCTGGAGAATGTTCCATGTGCACTTGAGAAAAAGGTGAAATTCATTGTGTTGGGGTGAAATGTCCTATAGATATCAGTTAGGTCTAACTGGTCCATTGTATCATTTAAACTTTGTGTTTCCTTGCTAATTTTCTGTTTAGTTGATCTATCCATAGGTGTGAGTGGGGTATTAAAGTCTCCCACTATTATTGTGTTACTGTTAATCTCCCCTTTTGTACTTGTTAGCATTTGCCTTACATATTGCAGTGCTCCTATGTTGGGTGCATATATATTTATAATTGTTATATCTTCTTCTTGGATTGATCCTTTGATCATTATGTAGTGTCCTTCTTTGTTTCTTTTCATGGCCTTTATTGCAAAGTCTATATTATCTGATATGAGTGTTGCGACTCCTGCTTTCTTTTGGTCTCCATTTGCATGAAATATCTTTTTCCAGCCCTTCACTTTCAGTCTGTATGTGTCCATTGTTTTGAGGTGCGTCTCTTGTAGACAGCATATATAGGGGTCTTGTTTTTGTATCCATTCAGCCAGTCTTTGTCTTTTGGTTGGGGCATTCAACCCATTTACATTTAGGGTAATTATTGATAAATATGATCCTGTTGTCATTACTTTGTTGTTTTGGGTTCAAGTTCATAAACCTTTTCTGTGTGTCCTGTCTAGAGAAGATCCTTTAGCATTTGCTGAAAAGCTGGTTTGGTGGTGCTGAATTCTCTCAGCTGTTGCTTGTCTGTAAAGTTTTTGATTTCTCCTTCATATTTGAATGAAAGCCTTGCTGGGTATAGTAATCTGGGTTGTAGGCTTTTCTCATTCATTACTTTAAGTATGTCTTGCCATTCCCTTCTGGCCTGAAGAGTTTCTGTTGAAAGATCAGCTGTTATCCTTATGGGGATCCCCCTGTGTGTTATTTGTTGCTTTTCTCTTGCTGCTTTTAATATTTGTTCTTTGTATTTGACCTTCATTAATTTGATTAATTTGTGTCTTGGGGGTTTCACCTTGGGTTTATCCTGTTTGGGACCCTCAGGGTTTCTTGGACTTGGGTGGCTATTTCCTTCCCCATTTTAGGGAAGTTTTCAACTATTATCTCCTCAAGTAGTTCCTTATGGCCTTTCTTTTTGTCTTCTTCTGGGACTCCTATGATTCAAATGTTGGGGTGTTTAACATTGTCCCGGAGGTCTCTGAGGTTGTCCTCATTTCTTTTAATTCTTTTTCTTCTCTCTGCTTCATTTATTTCTACTATTCTATCTTCCACCTCACTTATCCTATCTTCTGCCTCAGTTACTCTACTGTTGGATCCCTCCAGAGTGCTTTTGATCTCAGTTGTTGCATTATTCATTATTAATTGACTCTTTTTTATTTCTTCTAGGTCCATGTTAAACATTTCTTGCATCTTCTCAATCCTTGTCTCTAGTCTATTTATCTGTAACTCAATTTTGTTTTCAAGATTTTGGATCACCCTTACTATCATTATTCTGAATTCATTTTCAGGTAGACTCTCTCCTCCTCTTTTCTTTGGTTTGATGGGCATTTATCATGTTCCTTTACCTGCTGAGTATTTCTCTGCCTTTTCATTTTGTTTAGATTGATGTGTTTGGGGTGGCCTTTCTGTAGGCTGGAAGTTTGTGGTTCCTCTTTATTATGGAGCTTGCTCCCTGTGGGTGTGGTTGGACTAGTGGCTTGTCAAGGTTTCCTGGTTAGGGAAGCTTGTGTCGGTGTTCTGGTGGGTGGAGCTGGATCTCTTCTCTCTGGAGTGCAATGAAGTGTCCAGTAGTGAGTTTTGGGGTGTCTGTGGGTTTGGTGTGACTTTTGGCCACCTGTATTTTAGTGCTCAGGGCTATGTTCCTGCATTACTGGAGAATTAGCTTGGTATGTCTTGCTCTGGAACTTGTTGTCTCTTGAGTGGAGCTTGGTTTCAGTGTAGATATGGAGGCTTTTGGATGACCTCTTGTTGATTAGTGTTCCCTGGAGTCAGGAGTTCTCTGGTGTTCTCAAGTTTTGGATTTGAGCCTCCTGCCTCTGGCTTTCAGTCTTATTCTTACAGTAGCCTCAAGACTTCTCCATCTATACAGCATTAATGATAAAACATCTAGGTTAATGGTGGAAAGATTCTCCACAGTGAGGGACACCCAGAGAGGTTCACAGAGTTACATGGAGAAGAGGGAGGAGAGAGATAGAGGTGACCAGGAGGAGAAGAGGGGGAATCAAAAGGGGAGAGACCAATCTAGTCAGTGATCAGTTCCCTAAGTGTTCTCCACAGCCCAGAACTCCCAGAGAGATTCGCAGAGTTAAGTAGAGAAGAGAAGGGGGAGGGAGAAGATAGAGGTAAATTGGGGGAGAAAAGGGAGAGTCAAAAGGGGAGAGAGCAATCAAGGCAGTAATCACACCTCTAAGTAAAAATGGGTACTGAAGATTAGATTCTTAAAGGTACAAAACTGATAACAAAAACCAAAAAGCAAAGATTAAAAATCTAGAGTAGAGGTTAGACTGTCAAAAATACTGTATTAAAAATACAAAACAAAATCAATCACAAAAATTATAAAAAATGTATATGTGAAATTTGCTTTAAAAATAGGGTCTTTTTTTTGCAAGGTAATAGTAGGTTATAAAACGAAAATGAAAAGAGTAATAAAGAACTTAAAAATAAAAATATTAAAAAATGATAATAGTAAAAATATATCTAGGAATTTCTCTGGAGCTGTGGAGGGCAATGTGGGGTCAGTTCAGTTTCAGATAGTTCCTTGTTCCAGCTTATACTTCTTCTCAAGGTCTATAGGCCCCTTCCAATGCTTAGTCAATGCTAACTACAGGGTTTTAATCTGTTGCACCTGTCACTTCCAGCATGTCTCCCTCTTCTTTGTTTATTTAGGCTTCCTCTGTTTGCAAGTTTCTCCAGTGTCTAATTTCCGCCCTGACACAAGGGGGTGAAGGTGGCCACTTATTTAGGCTCACTTGTTCAGTTGTGCTATGGGAGGTAGGAACACTGCAAGCAAATATCACTGGTGGGTGTGGGGAGCGCTCGCAGTGTCTGGGCCACACTGGGTTTGCCGCCACTCACGGCGCCTGTGCTTTCCCGATCTACACTGCTCAGGCTCCAGGCTGCTCTGAAGGGTAACTGTCCAAAGTGGGCCCTGGGTTGCGTGCACTTCCCAGGTCTAAGCTGCTCAGGTTCAGGTTCTCGGGTACTCCACAAAGGCACAGACTCGGTTGGGCCTGCGTTTTATGCCCTTCCCCTGGCCCGAGGAACTCAGATAACCAGGTGCTTGGTAAGTGCACTATCCCAGGTGTATGGTGCATCTTATCACCGCCCTGGTCCCAGCCGCTCGATTTCCTGGGTGCGCTGCAAGAGCACCATCTCAGGTGTGCCGTGTGTCTCCTCTGGGGGCCTGATCTCAGGCTGCAACCCTCCTGGCAGATGTCAACCATCCAGGATCCCAGGAAGACTTGATTAGCAACTGGAAGCCTGCTCACAGTTTGGTGGAGGATGCCGTCTCTGGGGCTGAGATTCCTGCTTGCCTTCTGGCTCTGGCTGTCAGTTGCCTGCCTCTCTGCCTCTGGCAGGGGGATGGGCCAGTCTTCAGCCAGCTAGCTCTCCTTTGGTATTTGCTCAATCTTTGTCCTATGAGCCGGCCAGGCTGTGCCTTAGGTTGGAGCTTTTCATGGGAAAGTTCTCTCTCCCTCTCTCTCTTTTTCTCTCTCTGGCTATCCTACAGTTTGGGTTGCTATCTCACATTAGCTCCTTCAGATTGTCCTCAGGGCATTCAGGCCCGGTCCTTACCCTAAGCATGCAACCTGTGCCTCCCCCGCTTGCTGGTGGCAGATGCTAGCATCTGGGCTATTTCTCCACTGGGAGTTGTGGTTGAGGCACGTATTCAGTTCAGTTCAGTCGCTCAGTTGTGTCTGACTCTTTGCGACCCCATGAATCGCAGCACGCCAGGCCTCCCTGTCAATCACCAACTCCCGGAGTTTACTCAAACTCATGTCCATCGAGTTGGTGATGCCATCAACCATCTCATCCTCTGTCGTCCCCTTCTCCTCCTGCCTCCAATCCCTTCCAGCATCAGGTTCTTTTCCAATGAGTCAACTCTTCCCATGAGGTGGCCAAAGTACTGGAGTTTCAGCTTCAGCATCAGTCCTTCCAATGAACACCCAGGACTGATCTCCTTTAGGATGGACTGGTTGGATCTCCTTGCAGTCCAGGGGACTCTCAAGGGTCTTCTCCAACACCACAGTTCAAAAGCATTAATTCTTCAGCACTCAGCTTTCTTTATAGTCCAACTCTCACATCCATACATGACCACTGGAAAAACCATAGCCTTGACTAGACAGACCTTTATTGGCAAAGTAATGTCTCTGCTTTTTAATATTCTGTCTAGGTTGGTCATAACTTTCCTTCCAAGGAGTAAGTGTCTTTTATTCTGTGGGTTTTCCCCCCTCCCCTCCTGGTTATGTTGTCCTCTGAGATTCTAAAACTCCCCCACAGACCCACTGGTGAGAGGGTTTCCTGGTGTTTGGAAACTTTTCCTCCTTCACGACTGCCTCCCTGGGACAGGTCTCCATCCCTCTCTTTGTCCCTCTTTTTGTCTTTTATATTTTGTCCTACCTCCTTTTGAAGAGAATGGGCTGCCTTTCTGGATGCCTGGTGTCCTCTGCCAGCATTCAGAAGTTGTTTTGTGGAAGTTGCTCAGCATTCAAATGATCTTTTGATGAATTTGTGGGGGAGAAAGTGGTCTCCCTGTCCTATTCCTCTGGCATCTTAGGACTGCCCCCGGGGCATAATCTTTTTGTGACAAATTCCAGCAGCACATGCTTCAAGCCAAACTGCAGAAGCACACATACTTCATAGTGCGTGGCACTGGCTAATGTTCCTTTGTAACCAAAGCAAGTCACATGGCCAAGCAAGACATCTGTGTGCTGGGGACGTATCCTTGACCTACAGTGGGAAGGTGGGAGGTGAATGGAGTAAATATTCACTGAACTATAATGCAGACATTCCCAGACAGGGATCAAGTGAATCTGTGGGCCTGAACCACAGATGATCCACA